>NC_079211.1:135307364-135539864 GCF_029633865.1 Lampris incognitus | reverse complement strand
ACACACACATGCAAGTGTGTTTGTGTGTGTGTGCGTGTGTGTGTGTCTTTGATTTTAAACAGACAACATAAGAGAATGTATGTACTTGTGGATTTGCCTCTACATCTGTTTGTGTGCCTGTGGGTTTTTTTTGTTGTTGTTTGTTTTTGTTTTATTTTGTTTTGTTTTTTGCTGGCTTGTGTTAATACATGCATTCGTTGTGTGTGTTTGTGCGCATGCATGCACATGTGGGCAGAATGCATTACTAAGCTTGTCATGTGTTTCTGAATGTATAGGTGTGTTAGTGTGTTTTGTGTCCATGTGTCAGCGTGTGTCCTCTTACGGTTAAAAACTCAAAACTGGTCATCAGAAATATGGCTGAGCAAGAACACACACACACACACGCACACGCACACGCACACGCACACACACACACACGCACACACGCACACACAAGACACTTTAAGTGCATGTGCACAAGGCTGTGCACACATGCATACATGCACAGACACACACACTCACAAAAGACATTCACAAAAGTACATCTGGGTGTACTGCACACAGACACAAATGCACACACTGCACACAGAATCACATATAGTAAATGTTTCTTTGTGGCTTTATGGAATAGTGCTTTAAAACATTATCGGGCATCTTCTAGAGTTGCACAAACAAAAACGCCATCAGTCATTTCAGTATCAGGAAACTCAACCGGATCTCCTCACCAGGCTTCAACACAGTCCTCAAACACCATTACGTCTCCTTTTTCCAAAATGTGACACACTACACTCACAAATCATTTCATTTTTATGTTTTTTTTTTTGTCTTTCGAGAATACACTTTAAGCAGGAGCACACCTATAGGATAACAACTAACAGCGTGGACGTAGCGAGGCACATTTGTGGAATCACAGAATGACTTCATTTCGATGGGATCTGGGTTCAAAAAGGGAACCTATCCTTAACACACACACACACACACACACACACACACGCACACACATAAAGTTTTGAGATGTGCACAGCTTGCCCGAAGTTTACTCAATAGAAATAGAAATAGAAATAAATTAGAAAGTAGAAATAGAAAGACTGTGTTGAAGTGAAAAGATTCAGCAAAGCAATTCTGAAGCAACCAATGAGGTTTTTCTGGCATGAATCTAAGCTAAGCAGCGCTTATTACTGTTTACAGGTTTAAGATTAACGATGTCCAACTTTTCTGTGGGAAAGTTTTGTTTAAATAACCACAAAGGTGTGCGAGAAGCGACTGGTAAATCTGAAGCCAGCGACTGTGTTGACTTTTGCACAGACACACAGACGCCTTTTGATGGACACCAGGTTTCCTCATAGTCTGCCCAGCACACCGCTGGTGTGTTCACCTGCTGTGCCAAAAGGTGAACACCAATATCCTCACCCAGGACAATAAAGCACCTGTCTGTCTTGTATCCTAACACCAGCAGTGTCCTGCTCTATCCAGTCCACATTTTTACACAACAAATAATCGGATCGAACTGGTGAAACTCCCGAACAGCAGATCTCTTAGATCATGAGCAGTTAATGCTAGACAGGAAGAGGTTAGACAACGTCAACGCGGTTTATACTGAGCCCAATGTGACTTCTTTGCACAAATAAAAATAAAAATATTTTCCTTTTGCCCCTCTTGCAAGAACTTTCTCGGGCTTGTCACCAATATTTGTCCATATCAACCATTCCTCGGAGGGTTATCGATACCAAATTTCATTTTAGACGCCACAGGTGACAATATAACATCCTCGTCAATATTTTGGATTTGGTTAAAAGCGTAACACATTGAGAGGCAGTGGAGGGAAAATCTGAGGCAAAATACAAATCCTACAATTGAACCATAACTTTTGTCTCAGACTATAACAAGCTTAGGATATGTCTCCACACTGTGCAAGTACAGAGCAGGAGACAACAACAACAAAAACAACAACAAAATAAATAAAAATATATTATTGGCATACAGTAAAATATCAAGTTCAAAAGAAAACGACCTACCTTGATTGGCTGTCTTTTGAAATGAGTAAAGGGGAAAAGGGGCTTTTGCTGTTTGCTAGGCAGCATCAATGAAAACGTGCCAATGGAGCTCTAATGAATTATTGAATGCACCAAAGTCAGCAAAGAGGAAAGCCTCTCTCTCTCTCTCTCTCTCTCTCTCTCTCTCTCTCTCTCTCTCTCTCTCTCTCTCTCTCTCTCTCTCTCTCTCTCTCCCTCTCCCTCCCCCCCCCCCCCCCCCTCTCTCTCTCTCTCTCTCTCTCTCTCTCTCTCTCTCTCTCGTGACCAGTTCAATAATGGTCAAACTAGGACTCTCTAGCGAAGAGCTCCGGGCAGGAAGTTGTTTGAGAGTATACGGTTGTCAATGGGCGAGCTCCTCTATATGTGAGCAGAGTCGATACTTAGCATTGTGGAAAAAGTAATAAACGGTCAGAAGTTAAACGTAACCTATAGGAGGTTCTCCATGAAATAGCGTGTTGTGGAATCAGATTCGTAGATAAGCTAACAAAAATATACAATAGCTCAGGCGCGACGTTCAATATTCTATGGGGTTGTCATGTAACTGGTTTCAGCTCTATGATTGGACATGATGATAAAGCCCTTTTTTGGCCAGGATGTCAATATAAAGCCATCCTAAGCTGAGCCTTCCTCTTTACAAAGATAGTGAACTATTGGACTCCAACCACTACGCACAGATAATGATTATTGATGTTCCTCGTAGCTGAACAGAGCGGAGGCCGCCATGTCGAAGCAACAAACTCATCTCTGTCAAATTGCAGTATGAGACACCACTTATCAAAAAAGGCAATTCCATCGTTTGCAAATATCAACTGATACAGGTTGTGATGTTTTTTTATTTCCCTGAACAAATTTGTAAGGCATAAATCTTGTCTGTTGCTTTATAATCAGGTGTCTCTCCTCAGCTCCTTGTTGACTCAACCACAGACATTACAATTTCATACGTCTGCAAACTGCTTGACATCAAACAGAACAGCCTGACAAAACAACATAAAAAACAACCAAAAAAAAAAACCCAAAACAAATCGTGTGTGGAAAATTAGCCTGTGCTGAGGTACCTTGATTTTCCAGCTTTTATAGAAAGGACTGAGCACAAACATTTTCTCAGATGATGTTTGCAGGAATTTTTAATCCATCCTCACCATGATATATATCCCAGCTGTAGGGGAACTGGTGCAAAGACAAAATGAAACCAGAGTAAGGAGATGAGCTGTGCTGAAATCCTTCTGATTCTCATTCAGAAAGGCTCTTCTGGTGTGGAAAGATGGCAGTGTGAATTCACATTTGCAGCATCCTCACCAAGTACTGGTGTGGGAAAATAGTGGTGTGAACTTAAGTTTGCAGCGGCCTCACCCAGTACCGTCCATGTAGTGTCTTTGTCCATGTCTGTGTCTAAGTTTGTGTCTTTGTTTGATGGCTGGGAGAGCTTGGATTGCTGCATCTTGTGGGCCTGGGGACCACAGCCCTGCCTGGAGCTGTGCCCGAAGAGGAAGCACCGAGGGTGGTCTGACAGGTCACGGAAGCGGGGCAGGCTAAGCTAACTGCTACCCCATGTAGACCAGCAGCTCCGATAACACTGAGGATGGTCTTGCGGCGGCCTCACCTGGTGTTGACTATGTTTTGGTGTCGTCGTGTGGAGTGGGGGGAGGTGTGTCGAGGGTGTCTGGCTGGGAGAGCTGGTGTTGGATTGGCCGGGGGAGCCTGGTCTGCTGCATCCAGTGGGCCCAAGGACCACGTCCTTGCCTGGAGCTGAACCTGAAGAGGAAGCATTGAGGGTGGTTTGACAGGATGCGGAAGCGGGGCAGGCCAAATTAGCCCTTGCTAGCCCATGCAGACCGGCAGTTCCGACAGTCATCCCGGAAGGCATTCGCTTTTTTGCACAGTGAATCTGTTGATTTATTGGATATGCTGGATGTATGTGTTTTTGTAGTTTTGTAGTTTTTTTGTAGTTTGGTTATATGTGTTCTTGTAGTTTGGATGTGTGTTTTTGTTTGTGTTGTACTGCTGTGGGCTGGGGGAAACAATATTTCATTTCTTTTGTGTACGGAAGTGCATGAAATGAAATGACAAATGTTCCTGATTCAGATTCATATTTATTTTCTATAGCTCAAAATCACAGTCCTGTCCCAGAGGACAATGCACAGTTCATACATTATTATTATCCATTATCCAAGCAGCTTTATCCAAATCAGGGGCATGGGGATGCTTGAGCCTATCCCAGCAGTCATTGGGCAGCAGGCGGGGAGACACCGTGGACAGGCCACCAGGCTATCACAGGGCAAAAACAATTGGAATCATTAAACATATATTTTCCATTTTGCCCATTTCATATAGTTATTCTTAAAACACACTGTATCAATAGATATGACTCTTAAAACACACTATCAATAGATATATCATTCTTAAAACACATTATCAATAGATATATCATTGCGATGTTTGTAATAATTCCTTAATCATAATTGTAATTATAATCTAGATATCAACAGATATTTACAGATGGCTTACATCACCTGAAAATCTTTTACATTTCCAGGTTATTTGTACGTTTCTTGTTTCTCCTTGTTTTCATTTCTATTTGTTCTTCTTCTCCTTCTCCTGCTACTCCTCCTCCTCCTCCTCCTTCCTCACTTCCAGGAGATTAGATGCTTCACAGCGGGTGGAACCACTTTGCACATATCAAAAAAGTTATATTCTGATTAAATGCTTTGGGGCATGTAAACACACCTCTTATGGGATCACTTTATTTAGTATCCATGTAAACAGTTAAGTTGGAATCTCCAATCAGAACGATTTCAATCAGGTTGACGAAATAATGTTCGTGTAACCGCAGCTAATGAGGCACAGAATGATTGTACATGTTATAGCAATGCAACACAGAATTTATACCATAATTCATTAAGCAATGATTACCTAAGCTAGAGAGAAACAGTGCAAAATATTCAAGTCAAGCAACCTCCACAGATGCCACCACAGAGCAGGCTTATCTACGGCCATGTTCATCAAGCAGAAGGTAGATTCGTTTCATTGTTAAACCGTTTTCTCGTTGCAAATGCCCCATAATAAAATGCTTGTTAGCAAATTAAGTCTTCAGCTGAGAGGAACAACTTCATAGACTACATTCATTACGTATCTTAAGTACAAGGTTAAGTTGTGCTACAGAGAATTTGACTTAGCGTGATGCTGATATAAAAAGCCACAAGAGACGTGAAGCACCCTGATGAAGGAGTGGGACAGAGTATCTTTGAATATCTAGAAAAGGGTATCTATAAGAGGAAGGCTATCTGCATGCTTAGGAATATCAGTGGGATAAGGAGATAGAGAAACCCAGGCAATAATAAGTAGCTTTGCACACACACACACACACACACACACACACACACACACACACACACACACACACACACACACACACACACACACACACACACACATTTAGCAATATCATGGGATGAACTTGCTAATGCAATCTTCTATCATTTACATACCAATGGGTACCATTAGAGATGCATGTGGCCAGAAGGGGAAAAAAGGGGTTGATTTTGAACTCTCTCTCATCCACATGGTGTCTGTAAGAAATTATTTTCACAGTTGGGGAGCTGGAACTCATCTCCAGAGAGAATAATTTGTGATATATTCCTACTTGGATGTAAATTTGATACCTACCACCCACAGGTTGGCATGTTTTTCTGGTCAGGATCTGGCATACTGTCTTGGCTCAGGTATGGCTCCTTGATCACGGATAGCATTATTTCAATGACGAAGTCTTTCACTGTAGTGAAAATACCATCTTATCTCTGCATCTAAAATACCTGGGTTTCTATAGCTCCGCAGATGTGATATGGCATTATTGTTGCAAAGGGTTGGGGATTTCATTCCTACTGAGACCACTGTGGACAAAAAAAAAAGAAAGAAGGAAAAAGTATGCTAAGACAGTTTGAGATGTTCTCTTCTCACAATGAAAGCTTTGGAGCCTGCGGGCAAAGACATAGCGCATTTTAGACAATTAAAAACGAATGACGTGAGGCAGTCAATACTATTTACAAAGCGGAGTTGAGGTAGCGAAATAGAGGCCACCGATCTGAACAGAACCAAGTGAGTGGATGAGAGGAGATGTGATTTTTTTTTAAGCTCTATGTTTATCACAGGTGGCACGGTGGTGCAGTGGTTAGCGTGGTCGCCTCACAGCAAGTAGGTCCTGGGTTCGAGCCTCGGGGTAGTCCAACCTTGAGGGTCGACCCGGGTTGTCCTCTGTGTGGAGTTTGGATGTTCTCCCCGTGTCTGTGTGGGTTTCCTCCGGGTGCTCCGGTTTCATCCCACAGTCCAAAGACATGTAGGTCAGGTGAATCGGCCATACTAATTTGCCCCTAGGCGTGTGTGTGTGTGTGTGTGTGTGTGTGTGTGTGTGTGTGTGTGGTGGGGGGGCCCTGTGTGATGGCCTGGTGGCCTGTCCAGGGTGTCTCCCCGCCTGCCGCCCAATGACTGCTGGGATAGGCTCCAGCATCACTGAGAGCAGGATAAGTGGTTCAGATAATGGATGGATATCACACAGATGAAGGTGTGGGTGTGTGAGTGTGTGTGTGTGTGTGTGTGTGTGTACACAGAGGCATTGTTGGGATCTTGAAACCTCGGAGGCTTAGCTCAGCTCAGAAATCTTTAGATTTTCACCCAACAATTGCACCACTTTCACATTATATCAGAGTAAAATGAATGTAAGATGTGAGACACTGTGCTCTACCAAAAGGTCCCGGTCAGGTACGCAGGCCGGCTTTCACAAGATGAAATCAAAACAAACAAAATGAGTGCAATCTGACTTCTCATTCAACTTCGTTATTTTTTTTTATTTTAGCCTTGACCTTGATGAAGTAGTCATATGCGAGATTGCATGTCGCCAATTCTTTGTTCATTTTGAAAACAGACCAACCCTGGTCTGACCTGGTCTGGTCAGAAGCGTCTGCTTCTGCTGAGTGACAATGACTCCTTCTGAGCCGTGACAAACCGTGTTAACTCTGTGTCTCATCTGTCCATCTGAAACTCTCCTCTTCTTCACCTCTCCAGTAGCTCTTTTGGTGTCTCATCTGTCTGTCGCACTCCTCATCTCCTCTGCTTTCTCCTCCTGTTCTCTTGTCCCGCTCATAAAAAAGATGCAATCACCATATGCCAACCAAAATCTAACCAAATCTCTCATTATTTGATGTGATGATTAGATCATAAACACACGGTATTCAACAATTAATTTTATACATAGACTTAACCAATTTTTTGAACACACCAATCAAAATCAGTTTATACAAAAGCAAACCATTATTGCACTATTCCATCTCATAGGGGCTCATTATTGCATATGAGCCGACAGTCACCAACACAGCAACACTACTGGATGCAGCTACAGGCCAATATCCAACGCAGCAACAGATGTGCATCAATCAGCATTGTGTTGCTATTTATGACTTACTGCAGTGTAGTCAGTGGATTCCCTGCTCTCCCCATCTGATAACATCTATCTCCACGGCCTCATCCCTTCCTCTGTTGTACTCTTGTTACTCTCTCTCTCTCTCTCTCTCTCTCTCTCTCTCTCTCTCTCTCTCTCTCTCTCTCTCTCTCTCTCTCTCTCTCTCTCTCTCTCTCTCTCTCTGTCTTTCTCTCCCTCTTTCTGTCTCTGTCTGCTGCTTTAATGAAACATAGAGGACCCAAAATGACTTGCACTATTGATCAACAATGTCATATTATTTTCAAGGGCTTTAATGCATGATTGGAACGGGGCTAATTTCTAAAATTATTATTCTTATTTTTGTAAAAAAAAAAAAAAAGTAAAAAAACATTTGGGACTGTGTCCTCAGAAGCCCAGGCCTAACAATGCCATTGTGTGTGTGTGTGTGTGTGTGTGTGTGTGCGCGCGTGCAGGTGAAGGTATCTAGCCTGGCCACATTCCATGAAGCATTCACTGTGAAATCGATTCTGAATTGCTCAGTCAAACTTCCTCTAGAAACTGCAAGCTAACAGCTGTAGGTAAGTTAAAAAGGTGTACACATGGTCCTCACCTATGGGTGTAGGTTTCGTTTGAACATAGGGGGGGGCACATTAAGTGGGGTGTCTGTTGGTCCTTCCCCAGGAAATTTTGATCATCAAACACTTCATTTCCTGCATTCTGGTGAATTTTTATGTCCCAATTGGTACCTTTTCTGCATCAATTTATGAGGGAAATGTCTTTATTTATGTAAAGGAGGACACAAAATTCAGGCACCAATTCAGAATATCATTGGATATAATGCAGTAAGGCTCTCAGACATTCTGTATTGCTTGCTTTCAAATATTTATTCTCCTGTAGATCAACTTTTCTCATTTTTTCCCCTCCCTAATAGTACTTGGACAATTACCCCACTCTTCCGAGCCGGGGAGGGCTGCAGACTACCACATGCCTCTTCTGATACATGTGGAGTCGCCAGCCGCTTTTTTCCCCTGATAGTGAGGAATTTCACCAGGGGGACATAGCGCTTCGGAGGAGGATCACGCTATTCCCCCCAGCTCCCGCTCCCCAAACAGGCGCCCTGACCGACCAGAGGAGGCGCTAGTGCAGCGACCAGGGAACATACCCACATCCGGCTTCCCACCCGCAAACACGGCCACTTGTGTCTGTAGGGATGCCCGACCAAGCCGGAGGTAACACGGGGATTTGAACTGGAGATCCTTGTGTTGGAAGGAAATGGAAGAGACCGCTACGCTACCCGGACGCCCTCAACTTTTCTCATTTGAGCCAACACACATACAGGCATGATTTGCTCATCTGTCTTGTTTTGTGTCTCTTGTTTGGGGAAGTAACATCTTTAAATGTGCATATGGCTCCCATTTGCGACAGTGATGAATTAATTCATTTTAATTAATCTATAAACCCTTGGACTTTAATAGCTCTTATGTGTTTCAGCAAGATTTCTGCTCATGTTCAAAACTTTCTGCACATTCAAAACGCATCACACATATCTGTGTTTTGGGGTGATTTTTAGGAATCGCATACATCTCAACTATGTTATTGAAGCTGACTGAAAACCAGACTACAACACATTTTGGCCATAACCAATTAAAATATAGATCAAATCTAATAGAGAATGAGACCTTCTTAAAGCCTCTAGATAATTCTGGGAAACAAAAACCTTAGGCTCCAAAGTTTCAATCTACTCACAAGCCATGACAGTTGAAATCACAAGAAATCACATCTTTAACATAAAGGAGACATAATTGGCCGTGTCTGCGGGTGGAAAGCCGAATGTGGGTATGTGTCCTAGTCGCTGCACTAGTGCCTCATCTTGTCAGTCGGGGTGCCTGTTCGCGGGGGAGGGGGGGGACTGGGGGAAATAGCATGATCCTCCCATGTGATCCTCCCCTGGCAAAACTCCTCACTGTCAGGTGAAAAGAAGCAGCTGGTGATGCCTCCTGTATTGGAGGAGGCATGTAGTAGTCTGCAGCCCTCCCCAGATTGGCAGAGGGGTGGAACGGTGACCAGGATGGCTTGGAAGAGTGGGGTAATTGGCCAAGTACAAATGGGGAGAAAAAGGGGGGGAAATTATTTTTAAAAAAAAAAACAGGGATGCATCATCGCACCCACCTTGTTTGCCATCTTTATTGCTGCCATACTCCACTTCACTGGCGAAGAACTGCCATGGGGGATCCCAATCCTATACAGAACTGACGGCGGGCTCTTCAACCTTAATGGGTTCAAGGCCAAGACCAAAGTCTGCAACACCACCATCATGGAGCTTCAGTATGCAGATGACAACACCATCACAGCAATCTTTGCAGTAGACCCCCGGGACACTCTGTATGCCTTTGTCAAGGCATACAGAGCCCTGGGTCTAGCATTAAACATCAAAAAGACCCAGGTCCTATATCAACCTCCACCCAACCAGCCATCTACCCAGCCCACCATAGCAGTGGACAACAAAATTCTTGAAAACATTGATCACTTCCCCTACCTCAGCAGCCTTCCCTCCTCAAAAGCTGACATCGACTCTGAGGTCAACCATCGCTCGAGTTGTGGTAGTGGTGCTTATGCCAGACTCAGGAAAAGAGACTTTGAAGACCATGACCTAAAGGCCCAAACAAAACTCCTGGTCTACAGAGCTGTTGTTCTCCCCTACCTGCTGTATAGAGCAGAGTCATGGACCACCTACAGCAGGCATATGAAAGCCCTGGAACAATACCACCAAAGATCCTTACAAAAGATCCTGAGGATCAGCTGGAAGGACAGACGCACCAACATCAGCATTCTGGAAGAAGCCAACATGACTAGCATCACCACCACAATAATGCAGCACCAAATCTGATGGACAAGCCATGTCATCCGCATGTCCAACACACGTCTCCTCAAACAGATAATGTACTCCCAGCTGAAGGAAGTTCAGCATGCTCCAGGCAGGCAAAATAAATGTTTCTAGGACAATATCAAGACCAGTCTGAAAAAATTCAACATCACATCGAGCAACTGGGAACACATTGCACTGCATAGTTGCTCCTGGAAGAAATCCGTGCAGGAAGGAGCTGCCCATCATGAAATGGAATTCCACTGTGCCACTGAGAAAAAGCAACAGCACCGCAAGGAGAGAGAGAAAAAGGCTCAACCACCAACCACCACCACTTTCCCCTGTCCACACTGCACCAAAGTATGTGGATCGTGGATTGGCCTCTATAGCCATCTGAAGACCCACAAGTAGACAACCCAATGGATAGGACAGTCGTACTCGCTTCGAGTGACCGCCGATGATGATGGTGATGTGTGCGTGTGTGTGTGTGTCAGGGATAATTACGTTTGCCACAAAAGAGTCAGTGGTTGTATGAGCTCATCATTCATATTTTATTTTGAGAGTAAAAAATTACCCAGTGCTAAAGAGAAAAGACCCGCCCCCGTCGGAGCCATTGTCGCATCTATGAGTAACAGTTATAGTGGTTTTTCAAATGCTTTTATGGGGGGGGCGGGCAAATGCATGTGTTCTAAATATTGAGGGCGACAAATCCCTGTGTTCCCCCCTCCCTTCTCCAGAAATCTACACCTACGCACACACGCAGGCACACACACACACACACACACACACACACACACACACACACACACACACACACACACACACAAGGTAACAGAGAAGGTAATAGAGAAGAATTAGTCAATAAAGTTACACCATTAGGTCCTCCGTGTCAAACAATCGGCATGGTTGGAGATGGTAATTGTTTTTCTCTGAGCAATTAATCACATAGTGAGTGGTTCGCAAAACAACTCATAGAAAGTTTTAACTCGCTGTGATCCAACATACGGCATTGCATGAGGCGGAGTGTATCCCATATTTAAGGGCGGAATATACATCCATTTCAGAATATGTTAGTGAGTCTAGAATTAAATATGTTAACAATTGGGCTACTGAAGTTGAAATTCAGGTGAAAGCTAATCTTTGGGGGTGGTGGGGGGGTAGATGTGCATACATACAATGCTGACAAATGGTTGTCATACCGATGTATTAACAGTGCAGAGTCAACACTTCATATATTTCATATAGTTGCATCATTATAATGAAAACCATTATGTCGTTGTGGTTTGTGCGAAAGACCTAGAAATGCAACAGTGTACTGGTCTGTGTGAATCTCAGGAATTACCAGAAAGTAAGTAAATGAAAACAAGGCAAAGAAGAGATATGAGAATTAAGAACATAAATATAACATTAAACAGGCAAGCAAGAAAACATATGACATTGCTATGTGCGGCATTACAATGCAATATTTATTGCCTGACTAGCCTAAGTATAAATCATATTTAGGCTATTTATAGAATTGTCAGTCTTTGTCGCTATACTGGTTTGTGGTATTGTGGGGAATTTTTTAAAAGAAATTCAGTGAACAAAGAGAACTAAAGAAAAAGTTAACGAGGTTGCAAGTTTCTCTTTCCTCATTGTTTCATAGATATGTTAGATATGTTGTTAGATATGCACTTCATAGTCAGCTGGAGATGGTGATATTTACGTAAATCTGTCACAATGGGAAATATACAGGGCCAATCAAAAAGCTCTTTAGTTACCTGTGCTTTCTTTCCATCAGGTCCCCTTGATTTGCTCTTTGATATCTCACATAAGGTGCCTTAACGCGGCCTTCTCTACAGGTACAACACAACAGTGGTTTTCAAACTGTCCTTCAGCAGTGGGCCAGCTGGGCTGCAGGACGTCCACGGTAAACATACTTTGTTTCAAGACAGTCTAAATAAAAAAAGAAAGAAATTAATCATTTATATCTGTACTTTTTGAGTCAATACAATCAATGGAACGATTTAATTCCAAAATATCACTCCCATTATGCTTAATTTTGACATGCCTTATCCGTTTCATATGATCATCGGTAGGCCATGATTGAAGACTGAAAAGGGAAATATGGCATAGATTAGCAATACAGACAGTATTGTTGATGATCTCGCTTTTTGGCAGGTAATGGGAACTTATGGCTTATTTTACTGCAAAGGATATTTGGAAGGTCCCGAGCTAAAAACTATCTCCACAGGTGGGTCGCGGCCTGAGAAAGTTTGGGGAAGCCCTGTTATACTGTCCCTTTGTTACAAGTCCCTTTATATATCCCTGCCATTTGTACTGTCAAACGTACAGTTATGTACACCAAGTGACCAAAATGTATCAATGATGTCGCTGTAACCGGTCACGGCCAGAGCGTCCACGGGGTAAGGCATTCATTAAACCACCCTTACCCGAGGGATAGTGGGTGTAGATCGGTGTAGTGTTCGGGGACTCGTCGTTCTCCAGCGGCCCCTCTGGCTCATCCGGACACCTGCACCCAAGCAACCGAAAGCATCCTCCCCCCCGTCTCCTTCGCGGCCTGAAGGTAACGCAATCCATGAATCCATGCGAGGCTTCAGCGTGTAAAACAGCGTGAGCAGCCGACACGAGTTTGGAGGAAGCTGGTGTTACGATTATCTCCTTCCCGTGGAAACGTGAGCCAGGGGGGTTATTCGACAAGAGTTCTGGCCATTGGGTTAATCGGGTGGGATAAGGGGAAAAACTAGAAATAAATTTATAAAATAATTATTAAAAAAAAATTAACCAATGATGGTACATCTGTGGAAAATCTACCTTTTGTGTAAAAAATGTGTTCCTTTTGTACCTCTGTATCTGAGTGTGTAAAACTGTTGCAGTCATATTCTTTCACGGTAGACCACATCACATTTTCAGGACAGCTGATATTCTGGATCAGAAGGCTATTGTTTTCGACCTATATGAGTAGCTTATAAACAAGCTGACCCCATTAAAAGCACATATAAAAGCTATATAGCTATAGCCAAGCATGAACAAAACCCGCTTAACTATATGTCCTGTAACTGAGTCTAAAATTAATTAAAATTAAATTAATTGCTTCCTTTATTAATCCCCTTGGGGAAATTCGGGTACTGCAAATTAATCCATCCTAGCTGTGATCTGTGTAGCTAGGAGTAGTGTGCTGCTGCCTTCGTGCGGCACCCAGGGACCAACTCCAGTTCTTTTCCTAGTGCCTTGGTCAGGGGCACAGACAGGAGTACTAACACTAACACGCATGTTTTTTTTATGGTGGGGGAAACCGGATTACCCTGAGAACACCCACCACAGACATGGGAAGAGCACGCAAACTCCATGCAGAGGACGACCTGGGATGACCCCTAAGGTTGAACAACCCCGGGGTTCGAACCCAGGACCTTTTTGCTGTGAGGCGACAGCGCTAAGCACTGGGCCACCCCATGGTGGGGAAACTGCACACTTATCAAATTCCACATCTATGAGGTTCCATTTGTGCCAAAAGTATAAAATTATGTCAACATGTCAACAGTCTATGTCGACTGAACATGTGACAACGGAACCTCATACTCACTCACCCATACTTCCTGAAGAGGACAGGGTAGACTGTCGTGATTGTGTCGTCATTTTCCACTCAAACTGGCTCGGGCATGTACAGTACATAAAGAGCAGGGGTTGACTGCTGATGGAGCTGTTGTGTCAGTGGACAAGCATATGTAGTACCAAGTCATGTGACAGCTCTGGCAGGGCTAATTATTCAAGAATTGAATGAGATAGCCATGTACCACGAAGAGAATGTTCAGCATGCATTATATGAAATGCCACGTTTCTTGCGTGATACTGGTTTTGCTATACTGTTGGCCACCACTTTTTCTGTATATTTATTCAATGTTCAGAGTTTGTGTGGACATGGAGAGGATTTAAAAGCTTGTGTTCAACCTCTACTTCCCATTTGCCTTGCTGTCACGGAAACATGGTTACCTGCTACGTTCACTCCTGAAAGGGTTAATATAGGTGACTATGAGTCCCATAGCAGTCCAAGGTGTTCGGCTTATTCTCGGGATAATTGCCATTTCAAATGTTTTACATGAGCATAAGCATGGTGGAGTTGGCATATACACCAAATGTCGATTGGTGTGTAATTATCCTTTCTTTCCAGATGTGAATTTAGAATGTTTGGTGCGTCACTGTCCTGACATGAACATTATTTTGGTGGTCATTTACAGGCCTCAGACATATCCGCTAGAACGATTTAAACTCCATCTGGGACATTTGGCTTACATGTCTGTCGCCCATGTGTGATAACATAGTTATCATGGCAGATTTCAATGAAGATGCCCTGAAATCCAGCTCCGTTACTAACTAAAGGTCATGTACAACACGTTTTCAAGCCCACTACAGAAGCAGGTACATTAATCCAAAGTCAAAGTCAAAGTATCTTTATTGTCCCTTGCACGAAATTAGTTTGCAGCCGGTATAATAAAACTCTCACACAAAAACAAAACATAAAAACACCAAAGCAGAACTGACAACAGGACATAGTGGGCAAGGAGAACCAAAGTAGTTCAAATATAAAGACCAAGGAAACAAGCGAACTGCAGACAACAGATGAATACTCTCTACTATTTAACAGTTGGATGGCAGTGGGGACAAAGGAAGCCCTGCATCTCTTAATCCTAGTACAGGGCATCCTCAACCGACGACCTGAAGATCATACACGTATGTGTAAAAAGAACACGCTTTCACTGTGTCTTTATGCACGCTCAGTAATCCAGGTAAGGAAATCACAGAAAGTTGATTCAGTTCATTGGGACACAACGTTTATTGACAGATATGTTTCACCACTCATCTAAGTGACCTCTTCAGTCTATACTGACTGCAGGTCTCCCCACCCTTATAAACAACACAATGGCATAATGACTGAAACCAATGATCAGTGTCATATGCAAATTGCCGTGAGCATTAACGCGAGTTTCAATGGCCATGTGTACTATTAACAGAGGATTGGGGAATGTTTGCAATCACAGCATTGTAAGATGGTGACAGATGCACTCTTAGCCCCCCCGGTTCAGGGATGGTCGTTCTCTCTTCACATAGATGGCCTCTTTGACTCCTGGTTCAAACCAGTGTTCCTCCCTATCGAGGACCAGCCGAGGAGGACAACAGCTGCCCAAGCTTAAACGAGTGGTGATTCCGTGTGTGGCGTGAGTTTTAGAATAATTTAGACGCATATTTTCCAAACACCATGTGTTTTCGGTCATTATGTTTATGAGGGTGGGGATACCTGCAGTCAGTTGAGACTGAAGAGGTCACTAAGATGAGTGAGGAAATGTTTCTCTCAATAAATGTTGTGTCCAGATGAACTGATTCAACTTTCTGTGATGCTTTTGCCATGTTCAGGCAACAGTCTTGCCGGTGTACTTCAGAACCCATGAGGTCATTCTGCGTGACTTTGTGCCTTGACTGTATTGTACACTGCTATACATATCATTTTAAGGGCTTCATTTCATCAACTTGCTGTTCATTCTGTATAGTGTTATTGGAAAAATTGTGAAACAATTTTCTGTATTTTCTCTATTGTTGGTATGCTACAGCCTTCATAGCCAGAATATGGATAAAAGTCTGACTAATTGGTGAAGGAGACAGGGACCATGGACGTAGTGCTGCCTGAATCCTTGTTAAACCAATAGCAGACCTTAAGTGCTATTGTGAGATGTTCTGGTCTTAATCCCTTCGGGTAAAAGACTCTGCAGTATCAAGACCAGAATATCTCGCTTCCACAACAACGCTTACCCTGCAGCAATCTGCATCTTATAAATGCTTCCCTGACTGTAAAAGTATAGTCTCCTTAAGCACATGCACTTTGTCACTTGAAGGGCATGGGACATATGGTTGCATTAACTGAATTATAATTGTAATAGTATGTTTTTATGGACACTCCTTGTATGTATTGTGTGGTTATATGTTTACTGTTGTTATCTTTGAGCACACCGAAACAAATTCCATATCAACTGTAAAATCAACATGGAAATATATGATCAAATCTCAAATCTTCTGGTGAGAGGAGGACACTAAGCCTAAATGACACACTGTTTATAAATTGCGTACACAATTCCCAGTGCCACAGACTGCATGCAGCAAATAATATTTTATCTGTTCACACAATGTCTGATAATCCTTGTAGATTCAGAGCTGTGTCCAATGACCTCCAGTAGCGATAACTGCCCCCGGTGCGTGCGCAAGGTGCCAGGGCCCGTTCAACGCTGCTTTCAGCTTCAATTATTAATTGGAATAAGATTGATTCTGTATTATCATTTGACCTTAGGATGAATAGGAAGGATCAACACGTGCAAACTCTAAAGCAACGCTTTATAGAAGGAACATTTATATCAGATCTTATGTGGCCTCCCCCAGTGAAAACTTGATTGAGCCCTGAAATCCCCGCAGGTATTTCGCCATGAGATGAATGACAACCTGGAAAAGCTTGCATGGGGGTCCACAGCCCGGCATGGCACGCCCTGCCACCTCTCCTGATCTTCACAGCAGCGTTCCTGACATCACGGTCATCATCACGGCCTTGTTTGGATGTGGGCACATCCTGCACTTGGTTCCTCGAGTGTTACCTCAGCGCTGCTGCTCATCCTCTTGCTGCAATTATTCTGCCCACTGTAGCTCCTTATCATCGTTATAGTTAGGGTGGTGGGTAGATAGAGTAGATAAATGAAAGAGGGCCGTGAGAAGAGGGGATGCGTTCCCAACCTGTTTGTGGCCACAGACATGCATGAGAGGTGTGAGAGGGTGTCTGTAGCCGTTTTCCATTCAGTTGTCAAGTGGATTTTAAGCACCCGTTTCTAAAGTCACAAAAAAGAAAAATTTAAATACAATGTGACTCATAGTTGTTTCCATCCGATCTGTTAAAGTGAATAAAACCCTGGACGTAGTCTGATGTCAGGTGTCCATACAACAACCAAAAAAGATGGCCCAGTAAAGATGAAGGAACAGCTGACCATGCCCTATGATTTTTAACTCGGTAAATGCGTTTCCATCAGCCATTTAGCACATTAACACTTTACTGACTCAAGTTATAAAAAAAAGAAAAACTCAAGCGAAGCATATATATTGGAAATTTGCCACTCCCATTCAGAATTTTCCCCATTTGAAACATCAAGTTTCAAATAAACTGGCTTGATGGCAAGGGAAGGTTAGGTCTGATTTTCAGAAGAACCTAACAGTTTTACCTCCGAGGCACCTTCAGTACTTTGAAAAAAGAGAGCGCGAGCGAGAGCGAGATAGAGAGAGAGAGACAGACCTTTGAACCAATTAACGGCAGGTCATGGAATGTGAGTATCAGGGAGCCCTTTTCGCTACTTTGGAGAAAATTGCATTCATACCCTTTATGGTGAGTGGTTTGATGATACGAAGTCAATGAGCGGGTCTGAGGCAGCTGGAAAATGTCAACTCCCTGCTCCCGTCAAGAGTCTGTGGCGATATGAGCCATAAAAGCAGCAGCAGAAGTGATTAGACTGACTAAGCAGATAAAACCCACACATTCCCACTGGAACGCGCAAAGATGTGCCATGTCAGCTTACAAAGTCAGTAGACAAATTCAGGTTTATTGACGAGAACAGTAGTGTTGATACAAGGCAGGAGCTGGGGAGAAGCTCAAAAACAGTGCATAAATCACATACGAAGAAACAGCCAAACTGTTGCTCTCTACTGAACTGGTAGTGTTGGACTTTCCCTCTTTTTTTTTTTATTTTATTTTAAAAGCTGGGAAGAATAAAAAGTTTCATTAAAAAGATGGGATCGACTAAACCCCCACCCCACCCCTGATGAGAGACTAACACCTCTAAATCCCCCCCGCCCCATTTCCATAATTCATATACAGTACAAAACATGCGTCCCGTGTTAATTAATAACCGTCAGTCTTATTATGTATGCAATGCCCAAAATAAAAACTAAGATAATGATTAAATAAAAAAATAATAAAAACATTATTACTGTACGAACACATCCGTCACAGACTTTGCACGCAAAACATATCAGGCTATTCCTATTTCTCAGACATGGGAAACCTCATATCAAGCTAACATACATTTATACACCAAATATCACTGTCCTGGGCCATTTTCACAACAGCCTGAGGTAAGCTTTTAGTACATGAGACAGAGCTCAAAATCAAAGGCTCGTAAATCAAAATAGAACATGATATATCATAATGCCAAAATTCTTCCCTTTCAGCTGCTACAAAAGGAGATAAGATATCTTGGGGGGGGGGGAGACAATGTTATATCCTGTTAAATTTTATTGTAAACAAGGGAAATGACTAACCCCCAAATGCCTCAACAAAGTGTCAGATTATTTGGGATCCCTTTAGTTAATTAAATTCTGTTGATCTGACGATGAAAGGCTCAATCATCAGGTAGTGCAATGTTTCTAACAAATGCAACAATAAGTGGCAGAATAAAAATAAATAAATTAAAAAAGAAGGGAAAAAACGAAAAAAGAAAAACCGATTCAAAAAAAGAGCATTCAGTGTTCCCTTTTTAGCTTGCGACCAATGTCTACCTCGTCCAGCCCGGTGGCCGACCTCGACTCCTGCAGCTCGCGGAGCTGGGAGTGCGTACGAGGCGGCTGCTTCTTGAGCTTTTGCAGGTGTATGTCAATGGGGTCTAGCTCGGGCTCGCTGGCGGGGACAGGCAGGTAGCCTCCATCCCGTGGCAGACACATGCACCAGCCGGCACCGGCCAGGTCCAATTCGCTGTACTCAAACCCAGCCTTCTTCATATTCTTGAAGTCCACCATGTCAGTGGACTGGCTCATGTCAACCAGAAGGTTCCAGAACACACAGCTCAGGATGATGCCCAGCAGCTGGAGCAAGACACAGAATAGAATAGAATCACTTTGTGTAGTAGCTGGGTTATTATACATAAGTTATACTATTATACCAACACTGTTATACTTTCATACTAAAATGTAACACTTATACACTATGCTAACGATACACTAATAGTACACTAATAATATACTATTATACTAGTATGCTAATATTAATACTTTACTGAGACTGTTATACTGTACTGTTATACAGTTATACTAGTTTACTGATGTTAGATGAAAATACAGAAGTATACATATATGCTTTTGTGGCAGAGTGGGAGAGAGAGTGGTCAACGATGAGCCAGTGAAGAGTTTGTGTTGTTAGCTCGTGTTTGTTCTTTAGCAATCTCACACATTTTTATATGAAAGGCCAAATGAGAGGGGCATCCGGGTAGCATAGTGGTGTATTTCATTGCCTGCCAACACGGGGATCTTGGTCAGGTATCCCTAAAGACACAACTGATTGGCCGTGTCTGCGGGTAGGAAGCCAGATGTGGGTATGTGTCCTGATCGCTGCACTAGCACCTCCTCTGGTCAGTCAGGGTGCCTGTTCAGGGGTGAGGGGGAACTGGGGGAAACAACGTGATCCTCCCACGCACTTCGTCCCCCTGGAGAAACTCCTCACTGTCAGGTGAAAAGAAGCAGCTGGTGACTCCACATGTATTGGAGGAGGCATGTGGTAGTCTGCAGCCCTCCCCGGATCGGCAGAGGGGGTGGAGCAGCGACCAGGACGGCTCAGAAGAGTGGGGTAATTAGCCAAGTACAACTGGGGAGAAAAATGGGGGAAAATCCAAAAAAAAAAAAAAGTCCAAACACACACACACACACACTAACTTCATTCATTAATTGTTGTGTTACTTTTTCTTTCCAAGTGGATTTATTTGTTCTGAGGTAGCACAGCCATATTTAAAACGAGGACGACTCAGTCTTATAACGTAGTAGGAAAGGTTCATTTTTGTGCTTAAAGAATTTCTTCCCCCAAAAACAGAACAATGCTAAAACCAATGAGTACAAGTCTAGACATTCATTTTCAGTCGAAGATCCCATGTGTAGTCCTGGGTGCCACCGGTAAACAACATCTGCCGATTGTCCCAATCATTTACTGCTGCAGCTCTTCCATAAGCATGGCGAGGTGTAATTACATGCCTGCAAGGTGGCTTTATAATAGTGTAAAAAAAAAACTGTGACAACAGGAGGCGTATGTGACAAATTAAGAGAAAAGCTCATCTGTGACACACTTGACAGTGTGACTTGATAGAGCTGTTCAAGACATGCCTAGTGGAGTAAGTTCTTGACAAATTAATAATGAAACCTTTATTTTCTTCCTGACCGCGTGACAAAGACCACTTTATCCTCACTAAATCATGTTGCCAGAGTCCGTTCCTGAGATGGAAGGAGCACACATAATACTGATGAAACTGGCATGCAGCAATGCTCGGAGGAAATCAAAATGCAAATCTACCGCAGTATTTCAATCTCAAAAGTTTAACTATCAGGAGTAAATGGCTAAGATATCTATTTTGTAGACTGGACTTGCCCCAGAGTGGCTGTGTTAAGTTACCTGTGGCAGCCCAATAGCGCAGCACAGTGCAATGGTTGTTCCAATGTTGTCGCTCATCCAGAGGTTGACAGCGTGGATGCAGCCTCGTACATGGATCAACTCCAGCAGGGTTTCACGCTGACACACAGACCGGACGAGCGACATACCAAGACAAGACAATTTCAAAAATTTCAGCGTCACACAGAGGCAATAAGAAACTGAGCCGGGGAGCTTTCAAAAAGTCCCTCGTTCTAAGATGGTTATTCAAGCTGAGCAGTCTCATCTGTAGCCCCGAGTACTGTGACCATCCTGAAACCAAGAGAGGCTTCAGGACGGAAAAGACTGACAGACAAGTGACTCAACATCTCCGCATTAGTTTTCTGATGCACGACATTCGGCATCATAAAAAGGCACCGTATTACTTCCTTGAAAACCAAAAATGATGGGAAATGAAATTTAAATATACTTAGTAACAAGTTGATGTCTTTTTCAATTAAGAAGTCAACAACAACAACATCAACACTGTTACCCTTAACTAAACGATAACTGATTGTATGATAACTATATTTCTTGTCATGACAATCATACAATCATCTTTTGGCCAGTACCATACAGTGCATATGTTAATAATCCTAAAATTATGCTAAGTCAACAAGAAAAAAACGACTGAAGATAGTATTAGATATCAAGTATTAAATCAAGTAATCAAAACATGTATCATGACAGACTAAAGTATTGAACAAACAGAAGCAAATATTAAGCCAATCTCCTAGTTTCACAATTAAGAATTGAATTCAATGTGATTTGCCAGACAGCAAATGTAAGTGGTGGTTTCAAAAGTCCCCTAAAAAATGTTTTTTCTTGTAAGGTGTGAAAACAATAGATAACACAAGTATCATCGCACATTTACTTTTGATGAAAGGTGAAAGCCACCTCATGTGGATCTAAACAAAACACTCTCACCCAAATAAAACATTTTCAGGGTTGGGCAGTTGTTTTGCTTTTAGGGTATGCCAGTTCCTCTTACCGCTTTCTTAAGAGTCTGGTAGCCACAAAGAGTGTTGATGACTTCTCCGACCTGCACCAAAGACAGGGAAACAACATTTTAGTCAAGCTAGCACGCTGCTGTGCATGCGTATTTCCCCAGACGTGGCTCTATGTGAGATGTCCCTTAGCAGCTGGTGGACTTGTCCCCTGCCACCCAGAGTAGGACTTTGGTTGTCTGTAAGTAGCTGCAGCTCTGACAGGTACAGTAGGAGCTGATAACATAGAAAGCCAATTTTTCAGCCTTTCTAATCAACTCTCATATCTATAAGATTGTGTGTGTGTGTGTGTGTGTGTGTGTGTTTGGGTTATTTTTTAGATCTCAATTTCACCAGTGCAGGGCAGAGACAGGAATGGTGCTTTGTGAGGTGCAGAAAAGGTGAGAGAGCAAACAGATGCATGGTAGAAGGGAAAGGGAGCAACCAAGGGACCAATATTTCATTTAGCAGGAGGCTCAACGGAAGTGAAGAACTTGCCTAATAATATCATCTTGGAAAGTAATCCGGTGTTTCCTTTCGTAGACCCAAACTGGCAGAGATTTCCACCAGTATTAAAATTAAATTCTTAAAGTCTCTCTCTCTCTCTCTCTCTCTCTCTCTCTCTCTCTCTCTCTCTCTCTCTCTCTCTCTCTCTCTCTCTCTGTGTAGAATTTAACACATGAAACGGTATTGTTCAAGGATATCATGAGCATACAGTTTGTATTATACGGTGAATAAGGTGCTCGTTAGGCAATGAGTCATAGTATAGATTTGGGCAACTATTTTTTACTATACAGCACAGCTCTATCTTAGTTTTAAAACCACTACAAAAACTGACAAGTGTCACGTTTGCTGTTGTTTTGATTAACCTTGGTTCACCCAACGTTGGATTCGGATTTCACTTCAACTTTTATGAAAAACCCAAATACAAAAAAGTTTTGTAAGCTAGCTTGGTTATGGCATAATGTTAGTGTGCAAAAATATTTTTTTCACTTTTATTTTTGTCTAGAGACTATATTTAGGGCTATATCATAATTATTTGGAACCACAGCTAATAATGTGTTAACAATGAAAAAAAGTTTTGTAGTGGAACCAATGTTGGTTGACCCCTGCTTTCAGCTACCACCAACATCTTCATCATATCACCATCGTCATCATTATCCACTGTTGCTATTGCTGGAGGAAGAGCAGTCCAGATACAAGCAAGGAAGATGGGTGGATGTAGAAATAGAGGATGTGGGAGAGTGAGTGGTCAACAATGAACAAGTGAAGGAGAAATACTCGATCAGGAGGATCAAGAGAGGATTTAACCTCCGCTCTGTGTATTGATTGACCAAAATAAGGTTGAAAGATGACAGTGATCTCATAGTATCCCATCTTATAAAATATTAATTATGAAAATAAACAATCAGCTTGTTGAATAACTTATGCACAGGAAAAGTTTGAGTTTTAACAGACACTAGCAAAGTTTAAACTAAATTTAATACTAACTAAAATTTCAGTAGACTGCTCCACCCCCCCACCCCCGCAACAGTTGTAAGGCCCACAGGCTTTGTATTTCCTTTCATGTCAATAGTGAACTTCTTTCATTAAAAGCTGTGAGATACAGCCCATATACATGTTCATAATCAGCTGGAGAGGTCCACTCATAATCTTTTTATTTTTCTATAAATGGTGTCACTCTTCACCCCATGGCATATCAGAAGAAATATACACAGATCAGCCAAAACATTAAAACCACTGACAAGAACGTGAATAACATTGATTATCTCATTACAATGGCACCTGTCAAGGGGTGGGATATTTTAGGCAGCAAGTGATCAGTCAGTTCTTGAAGTTGATGTGTTGGAAGCAGGAAAAATGGGCAAGCGTAAGGATCTGAGTGACTTTTACAAGGGTCAAATTGTGATGGCTAGATGACTGGGTCAGAGCATCTCCAGAACAGCAGGTCTTGTGGGGTGTTCCCAGTATACAGTGATTAGTACCTACCAAAAATGGTCCAAGGAAGGACAACCGGTGAACCAGCGACAAAGCCATGGGTACCCAAGGCTCACAGATGAGCATGGGGAGCGAAGGCTAGCACGTCTTGTCCGATCCCACAGAACTACTGTAGCTCATATTGCTGAAAAAAGTTAATTCTGGCTTTGATAGACAGGTGTTAGAACACACAGTGCATCAGAGCTTACTGTGTATGGGGGCTGTGTAGTCGCAAACCAGTTAGAGTGACCATGATGACCCCTGCCCACTGCCGAAAGTGCCTACAATGGGCACGTGAGCGTCAGAACTGGACCATGGAGCAGTGGAAGAAGGTGGCCTGCTTTGATGAATCATGTTTTCTTTTACATCATGTGGACAGCCAGGTGCGTGTGCATGATTTACCTGGGGAAAAGATGGCACCAGCATACACTATGGGTAGGAGGAAAACCAGTGGAGGAAGTGTTACCATCTGGGGAATGTTCTGCTGGCATTCATGTGGATGTTACTTCGACACATACCATCTGTCTAAACGATGTTGCAGACCAGATACTCCCCTTCAAGGCAACAGTATTCCCTGATGACAGTGGCCTCTTTCAGCAGCATAATGGGCCCTGCCATACTACAAAAATTGTTCAGGAATGGTAAATTGTTCAGGAATGGTTTGAGGAACATGACAAAGAGTTCAAGACCGCCACAGGTACTGTTGGCCAGCAGGGTGCTGGTGGGAAACTATGCTACTGTTGGGCGAAGGAGAAGGCGAGGGGGAAGGCATGTGCAGAGGCAGCGGTAGAGGAGCAAGGGTAGGCGTGCGGAGGTGAGAGTCGGAACTTTGAATGCTGGCACTATGACTGGTAAAGGGAGAGAGCTGGCTGATATGATGGACAGAAGAAAGGTAGGTATAAGCATTGGCTTTGTGTTGATGCGGTTGCCCACTGGGGACCGGGGTTCACGCCTCGGTCTCGTCAGATCCGACTATGGCCGGATTCGATGAAGCAGCAATAACTGGCAACGCTGTGTTCGGGAGGGGGACGGAGTCGGTTTGTGTTTGTCACATGAATGTCTCTCTGTGTGTCGGAAAAAGCAGTGGTTCAGCCTGGATTTGCCTTGCCACGGAAGTGGCGAAGTGTCTCCTTGGAGACTGCCGGCCGGAGAGAGGCAGTTGGTGAACACATGCAGTACGAGGGTGGGTATTTGAACTAGAACAGGGAGCGATTGGCCACTAAATTGGGAGAATCAGAAATAAATTAGAAAAAAAAGAAGAAAGGTAGGTATACTGTGTGTGCAAGAGACCAGGTTGAAGGGGAGTAAGGCCAGGAGCATCAGAGGAGGGTTCAAACTCTTCTACCATGGTGCAAATGGGAGGAGAAATGGGGTAGGGGTAATTCTGAAGGAAGAGTATGTCAAGAGTGTGCTGGAGGTGAAGAGAGTGTTGGACAGAGTGATGAGTATGAAACTGGAAAGTGAAGGTGTATTGCTGAATGTTATCAGAGCATATGCCCCACAAATTGGGTGTGAGATGGAAGAGAAAGAAGAATTCTGGAGTGAGTTGGATGAAGTGGTGGAGAGTGTACCCACAGATGAGAGAGTGGTGATTGGAGCGGACTTCAATGGGCATGCTGGTGAGGGGAACAGAGGTGATGAGGAGGTGATGGGTAGGTATGGTGTCAAGAAGAGAAATGTGGAAGGAAAGATGGTGGTGGATTTTGCGAAAAGGATGGCTATGGCTGTGGTGAATACATATTTCAAGAAGAGGGAGGAACACAGGGTGACATCTAAGAGTGGAGGAAATAATCTGGGCCACTCATCCTCAGTTTGTGCCTGGCATGGCCTGCTACAATTAAAGATTCTGCATAGAATCCATTATACCGATGCTAGGTTAGCAAAGATGTACCCCAACGTCAGTGACACCTGTAATAGGCGTAAACACTCACCCACTAACCTTATATACATATGTTTTGGTCCTGTCCCAGACTACTAGACAAAAATATTTGAAACTGCGGGATGCTTAACAAAATGATCATTGATCCTAACCCACTTACAGCAATATTTGGCATTCCATCCGAAGTAAACTTTTCTTTACCATTGCAAAAGGTCCTGGCTTTCACAACTTTATAGGCCCGTCGTCTCATCCTTTTAAAGTAAGAACGTATTTCACCTCTCACTCATGACAGATGGATTAAAGAGGTTCTACAATGTATCAAACTTTAAAAAAAATCAGATTCTCCCTTAAAGGCTCCCTGAAATCCTTTAATAAAACATGGAGACCCTTCTCGGACATATGAATAATTTGACAGTTCTTCCTGACCCGGAGGATGGCTGAGCTCCCTCCCTGTTTTCCTCTCCCCGTCCCCTATCCCCTTCTTTCTTAATTTTGTTTAATTCGTTTTTCTATTTTATTTATTTTACATGTATGTATGTATGTATGTATGTATGTATGTATGTATGTATGTATGTATGTATGTATGTATGTATGTATGTATGTATGTATGTATGTATGTATGTGTGTATGTGTGTGTGTGTGTGTGTGTGTATGTATTCTTTTATATACATACATTTCTTATAATTAAAAAAAAAACTTGTTTTTCGTCTGCTTGTTTTGCTTCTCCAATTTAGGGTGCAGCTGGGTAGTATGAGGGTGGGTTATTGGTTGGTGGGTTCTGTTTTCATGGGATAAAACTCACAGGCATGTTTACATTTTGTTCTGTGTGTCTTATAAACCTGTGCAAAAATGCAAGTAAATGCAATTAAATAGTACTGTTTGGTACTTCACAATACCAAACAGTTCAATGTGATGAACCACAGCTGGATTCTTAAACAACATATTTTTGCATTTGCAAGCAAATAACAAGATATATATATCGATACTGTGTAAAATTCCCTACGATTATCATAATATTTTCCATATAGGCCAACGCTAATAGCAAATACAGGGCATTTGTTTCATAAAAGCTTGAGGAATGTAGCTTTAAGCACCGGTTGTGTGTGTGTGTGTGTGTGTGTGTGTGTCTATAATAGCAGCGCTCACCTTGTGGCGGACACAGCAGGTATATGGAACCCCGCAAGCCAGTGGACCGGTACCATTGCAGAAATGGTATTGGTTGACTCCCCAGTCCTTGTACTCATCCCCTCCACAACATGAAAACTGAAGCAGATAACTGCATTAGAATTAAAACATAGGGTGGCTTTGTGTACTAAGGAATGTGAAGGGGGAAGAAAGCAACAAACAAAATGAGAAATGAGAGGATTAGCAGTTCATCGAAGCATCATAATTTCACTTTTTTTGAGAGGACTGTGAGCTAGACAGAGGTGAAAACCATATAGTCTACTTTTGACAGGCACATCTGTCTTTTAAACGGTGACGAGTTGCGATGCTTAAAGCTCTTTCAAGAGTCCACTTAGTTGCTGCTCCCACAGTGAGATTTAAACCCCTTTGTCACCTTGGACTTAAGCCCGAGCACACCAACCACGTTGTCTCACTTATCCCCCCATACCAGACCAGCTTTCCTTTAAGGAATGTTCTCACTTCCAATTCCCCACTTCAAATGGAGATTGATGTGGTGATGACTGCAGCAGGGAGTAGGGGCTCAGGTAAACACTGAGGGACTTTCTGCTCAATTTAAAGCTTTGCTTTAAAGCCCCAGTGGAGACAACACAGTTAATTACCCTCTGTGTTGAAAATGACCCCGGGACAATGAAGGACAACTACATCTGTCATTACTCCCATGTCATTTGGGTACTGCCTCGGTTCCTCTTTGTGACACCTCGGCTAAGTGCAACTCTACTGCTGATAAAGACAGACACCTCATTGGCTGCTCTAATAACACATTTCACCGAAGCAGAAAATGTCAGGTAAATGGGATGAATTCAAGTCAAGAAAAAGAACTCTCCATTTATCGGTGCAAATTAAAATAACAAGAAAAAAAAAACTCTGCACAAAGGGCTTCAAACTTAAAATGCTTATTGAGGGGCACCTAAATGCCCCCCCCCCCCCCCCGCAGTCAGGGGCCACGGGTTCTACTCCACAAAAAGCCCATGCGTTCATCCCTTTTGAGGTGTCCTTGAGCAAGTCATTAAACTTCTACCAGCACCAGAGGTGCCAACCATGGCTGTCCACCAATCTAATAGCTCTGAAATGCATAAATAATATGCCTCAGAGGGACATGTGAAAAATGGAATTCCTCATTCAAATTCTGAAGATGACTCATTGCTGTATTTTAGGTACGATGACTTATCATGGATAAGTCATCGTACGTAAAACGTGGCCCATCAAAGGTCACAATTAAAAATAAATGATGATAATAATAATAATAATAATGTTTAAAGCACTACTCGTTAAAAAATGATTACATGCACACTACACACCTGACCACAGCAATGTTTACCCACCCAAAAGTTTTAGATGGAAAGACCATATTACCTTCTGTTGTACGTAGTCCAAGATATTTTTGAAGTCAAGGTCATCATAATAGTGTTTAATTCCCTCTTGTATGCTCTTCTGAAACAAGGCTGATGTCTGGGTAGGGGGAAAGAGGTACAGAAGTAAGTGGGTGGGTGTGTGTGTGTGTGTTGTAGGAGCATTAGAAGAAGCATCATCAGTCAGAAATATCAGCAGCCATGCCTCCAGATGGTTTTGATGTAATCTGCAATATGGCTAGAGGCTACGCTGGAAGGGGCAGCAGTGGGGTGGCTGGGCAGGTGAACATGTGTCATCAATACAGTGTAGGGTGAGGAAGGCACTAACCTTTTTCTCAAAGATGAGAGCAGTAATAAGTGCCACTGCCTGGAGAAGCAGCAACACACAAAGCACACAGAGGAACTGTGGAGAGACAAAAACAAGAATCACAAGTCCCTTTCCATCACAGTTGAACCACCACTGCATCACCAATACCCCCGCTACCAGAGACAATGTGAACTCAGTGCTACATCTGGCCAAACTCTCATCTGCAGTCTATAAAATGCAGATTGACTGATTGATTGATTGATTGATTGATTGATTGTAATGATATATGGACAGATTTTTTAGCAATGGCTCCTGGGATAGTATAATTCCTGGGACCAATGGACCCCACAAACACCATGTTTTATAAAATTATGTTGCAGAACAGATTAATATGCACAAGGATATTATTTCTAACAAACTTAAATAGGACTATGTGTGTGTGTGTGTGTGTGTGTGTGTGTGTGTGTGTGTGTGTGTGTGTGTGTGTCTCTCTCTCTCTCTCTCTCTCTCACACACACACACACAAACACACACACACACACACTTCCAGCATACCCCTCCTCATGCTTACCATGTGTAGCAGGGTTTTGTTGTCCCTGAGGGATCCCACCATTCCCACCACTGACACAGTGAACATTACAAGGCCCAGCAGAATAAGTACCACTGCAGGAGCCAGGAAGACCCCCTCCAGGGTGCGGTTCTTCTGCCTCTCCACCTCCGCGTACACCCCCACACACAACACACACAGACCCATGAGCTGATGGACAGAGAGGGAGCAAGAGGGAAGTTGAAATGGTCAAAATGTCATTGAAGGACAATCTGGCTGCATTACAATCACAGTCGACAACATAGGCCGACGGGGGGTGTGTGTGTGTGTGTGTGTGTGTGTGTGTGTGTGTGTGTGTGTGTGTGTGTGTGTGTGTGTGTGTGTGTGTGTGTGTGTGTGTGTGTGTGTGTGTTACAGATCTGTATGGAGTGTACTACAGTGCTCTTTACATGCCCCAAAACATGCCAACATTTTAACAAAGCTACTGCAAGCAAGGAAACACATTTGCCAATTCGCCAAGCAAAAATCCCCTCAAGGAGTTTTTTTGTCATTCACAAGAAGCATGAGCGCAGTCATTTTGCACGTCCATTACCGCTCCCTGGGTGTCACTGTAAATTGGATCCTTTTTAGTTCACAGCCATCAATTTTGAAAACCCTGAAAAATTAAGTGGTCCTGTGTGTTTGCACCCTGCTGCCACATAGTGACATATGAGGAAAAGGAAAAGGGGTAATTAGGAGCAGAAAAATGGAGGGGAAATTATGGCAATCTATTTTTGTAATTCAATAGCTTTACTTTAGCGCACCATGACAAATACCAGTCAGTAAGTGCAATGTGCACTACAGGTAAGCGATTTTTTTTCTTAGGAATGCAGTAAAAAAAATTTGTTTTATTCAAGGAGTGTTTTAAAATGATATAAAAAAACACCAAAATGCATTTTAAGATGTTTTATCTAGTATTTCAAGTATTTGGGGGCACAAAAAAGACAGATGATAAATAACAGTTATATATTTTAGTGATCTTTCATCAAAGTATCCACCACGAGTTTTATTCACTGCTTTGACAATTTTGGGCATTTTGAAATGTATCTGTCAATAAAAGTCGTATCCAGATAAACTGATTCAACCTTCTTTGACAAACTTCACACACTTTACAACCCAGGTGATCCCACAATAGCCCTATGGGGTTTAAATCAGGTGACTGAGCTGGCCGCTCCATATTGTGTAATTGCCCCTCATGTTCTTTCCTTTCCAGAAAGTCCCTGCAGAGTTTGGATTTATGTTTTGGGTCATTGTCTTGTTGTAACACAAAGTTTATGCCATTCAATCTTCATCCTGAGGGTACTGCATGTTTGGACTGAATCTTTTTATTTTTGGAATTTTCCCCCCAATTGCACTTGGCCAACTACCCCACTCTCAAAGCAGTCCCGGTCTCTGCTCCACCCCGTCTGCCAATCCGGAGAGGACTGCAGACTACCACGTCTCCTCCGATACATGTGGAGTCGCCAGCCATTTCTTTTCACCTGACAGTGAGGAGTTTCGCCAGGGGTATGTAGCACATAGGAGGATCACACTATTCCTCCCAGTTCCCCCTCCCCCCTGAACAGCCGCCCCCAACTGGCCAGAGGAGGCGCTAGTGCACCGACCAGGACACATACCCACATCCGGTTTCCCATCCACAGACACAGCCAATTGTGTCTATTGGGATGCCCGACCAAGCCGGAGGTAACAAGGGGATTCGAACAGGTGATCCCTGTGTTGATAGGCAACAGAACAGACCGCTACCCTACCCGGACACCCCTGGACTGAATCTTTTTGTACCCTTCTTTTTTCCATAATCTTGTCAATTTTGAAGAGGTCTTCCACTCCAGCAACTCTAAAGCAACCCCAGACTATGGCTGAACCACCAACACACTTGACAGTGGGCACTACACATGTTGGCTTCATCTTTTCTTGAGTTCTTCTCACAAAGAGTCGATGGCTGGATCCAAAGATTTCAAACTTTTCCAGTCTTCAATCGTCTAATGTCTGTGCCTAGTCTAATGTCTAGGCCAACTTTTTTTTTTTAAACATCAAGATTGGTTGGCTGCCACATGCTCATTTAATCCAGCTTGTTTTAGGTGTGTTTTACAGTTGCCACTGACACAGGAATATTCTGTTTATGTTGAAATCTGCACAGGTTGTAGGTGGTATAAGCCTTCCATTCCTCTTACTAATGAGTGTCAATCTCTTATCTTCTGATTTTGTTGTTGCCGAGGACCTCCTGCTCTTGGCCTGTCCTTATTGCCAGTCTGAACCGTTGAATGGTGCTTTTCACTCCCTTGTATGAAACCTCAACTTTTTTTGTAATGACTCATTGGAGTGGCCTTCTTTTTAAACAGTGATAATAGCGCTTCTGTTTTCAAGAGTAATTCATTTTTTATTGCCATAATTAAAATATGATTACCTTGTCAACGCACCTCTATCTGCAAGTGGTTATCAAACAGCTCTTACCCATCAATTTATAGTCAACCCTAGAGAATTCTGGGAAGTTTTTAGGACATTAGAAAGCCACTTTATTTCTGTCATCGTACAGTTATTTGGTCACAGTGAAATTTGTTCTCTGCATTTAACCCATCCTATTGTATAAGAGTAGTGGGCAGCGGCAGCGCCCGGGGATCAACTCCAGTTCTTCTCTTCATTGCCTTAGTCAGGGGCACAGAGAGTATTAACCCTAAAATGCATGTCTTTTTGATGGTGAGAGGAAACTGCAGCACCCAGCAGAAACCTACGCAGACACGGAGAGAACATGCAAACTCCGCACAGAAAGGACCTGGGACGGCCTGGGGTTGGAACCCAGGACCTTCTTGCTGCGAGGTAAAAGTGCTAATCATCAATCAGTGTAGCAGTCTATTCCGTTGCCTACCAACACAGGGATCGCTGGTTCGAATCCCCGTGTTACCTCTGGCTTGATCGGGCATCTCTACAGACTCAATTGGCTGTCTCTGTGGGTGGGAAGCCGGATGTGGGTATGTGTCCTGGTCGCTGCACTAGCGCCTCCTCTGGTCGGTTGGGGCGTCTGTTTGAGGGGAGGGGGAACTGGGGGCAATAGCGTGATCCTCCCATGTGCTACATTCCCCTGGTGAAACTCCTCAGTCAGGTGAAAAGAAGCAGCTGGCGACCCCACATGTATCGGAGGAGGCATGTGGTAGTCTGCAGCCCTCCCTGGATTGTCATAGGGGATGGAGCAGCAACCGGGACAGCTCGGAAGAGTGGGGTAATTGGCAGGATACAAATGGAGAAAAAAAGGGGGGGGGATTTAAAAAAAACAACAACAACAACAACAAAAAACAAAAAAACTGTGCTAACCACTGGGACATCATGCCGCCCCATTAGGGAACAATCTAGAATTGCCTAACAATATCTGGAACCATAGCTATCTAAATGAATTTGGAAACATCATCTACAACTCGTGTAATGATTCTGGACAATTCTAAAATGTCTTACTTTTTTACAGCTTCTTTCAAATTATTTCAAACCTATGTAGGTGCATAATACTAACAGACAGCAGAAACTAGTTTTACAGTGCTGGAAACACTGATTCTATGTGAAAATCTCAAGTGATACCAAACATTTGAGTGACAGTTTAGGTTAACATACAGCTGGATAGTATCAAACAATCTATGGTTAGCAGGCTATTGTTTCATTCTACTATATTCTTCTACTTTGTTCTACTACTACTGCTACTACATTCTACTACATTCTATCAAGCATACATATATTAACAATGCAACTGCAGAAAAAGAAAAGAGCAGAGCTCAACTTCTGCCTTAAGAGTGGGCCTAAACTCCGTTATCTACATTTACTTGATTTCTAATCATCAATAATGTACCAGTAGATACATTTAAAACTTCTTGAAATAGTGAAGATAACGAGAGGGGAAAAAGCTTAAATAGACGTGCATCCACCATCACCGTAAAAAGACAAAACCTGAGACTACGGACATACAAATCAACAGAAACCAAGTTGGTGAAGGTTGTTTAGCAGTTATAATGTTATCAGTTTAATCCTCAGTATTGAAATACTGCCAAAATGCTTCTGAGCAAGACCACTACATGCCCGGTAAATCTACCAATACGATTAGTGGAATTGAGCAAACATTCACTCAAAATACTGAGACAGAATGCAGCAGTGAGATGTGTAACGAAGTATAGAGCAGATTCCATGAAATCACATTGACCGTATTCAGCAGACAAAGGGAAAGATAGCCTTAATTCGGACTATATGGCTGGCTTGCAGCCAAAGAGGTGCTTTTGTCTGACAGACGTCCAGACCAGGCTAAATCACAACAGTGGGAGAGTGGTATGGTGGAGGGGAGAAACAGAAAGAAAGGCCATTTAAAAAGGACCCTGCAGCACTAATGGAATCAAACTACTCATGTTTTGAGTCATATGGAATCACACTCAATAAAGGATGTCAGCTACATCTATCTGACAAACATCGAGCTGGGGGACAGCAAACCGTACATTTTAACAATGACATTCCAAAAGATGAGCATGATGAAGGGGTGAGAGGAGGAAAGCAGACAGACTAAACAGTTTTTCAATGAAGGCTGAAAATTACTCATCTTTGCGCTCCAATGATCTGTTAGGAAACTAACTTACCCACTGGTCAAAGCAGCTGGTGGATATAAATGTTCACCGGCCACTTTCATTATCATACCATCCAAACTGCTAGATCTCAGAACAAAAAACGATCTATTTAGCTGCAAATAGCTGATGAGACAAACCTGCTAACACAGTCAAAAATCGACCAGCTTTTACAATGTTAGAATTTACAATTTGCTTTTACAAGGATTTGACGGGTTTTGCCTTGTCCATATCCTGCCTGGACTTACAGCCGAGCAATATATCCATATAATATTGATATTTTGTTACGGGACTCGTTATCGTCCCAGATTTTGGTTATGGTAGTATGGCGATATCATGAATCAGCCAAAACATTAAAACCACCTGCCTAATGTTGTGTAGGTCCCCCTTGTGCAGCCAAAACAGCTGTGACCCATCGAGGCATGGACTCCACAAGACCTCTGAAGGTGTCCTCTGGTATCTGGCACCAAGACGTTAGCAGCAGATCCTTACGTCCTGTAGGTTATGAGGTATGGCCTCCATGAATTGGACTTGTATTTCCAACACATCTTGCTGATGCTCGATCAGATTGAGATCTGGGGAATTTGGAGGCCAAGGCAACACCTTGAACTCTTTGTCCTGTTCTTCAAACCATCCTTTAACAATTTTCGCAGGGCACATTATGCTGCTGAAAGAGGCCACTGCCATCAGGGAATACCGTTGCCATGAAGGGGTGTACCTGGTCCGCAACGATGTTTAGGTAGGTGACATGTGTCAAAGTATAATCCACATGAATGCCAAGACCCAAGGTTTCCCAGCAGAACATTGCCCAGAGCATCACACTGTCTCCGTCGGCTTGCCTTCTACCCATAGTGCATGCATCCTGGTGCCATCTCTTCCCCTGGCAAAATGACGCACATGCACCTGGCTGTCCACATCAGGTAAAAGAAAACATGATTAACTGGACCAGGCCACCTTCTTCCACTGCTCCATGGTCCAGTTCTGACCCTCATGTGCCCATTGTAGGCACTTTCGGCAGTGGACAGGGGTCATCATGGGCACTTTGACCACTCTGCAGCCCCATACACAGCAAGATGCAATGCACTGTGTTCTGACATCTGTCTATCACAGATAGCATTAACTTTTTCAGCAATTTGAGCTACAGTAGCTCTTCTGTGGGATCGGACCAGACGGGCTAGCCATCACTGCCCACGTGCATCAATGAGCCTTGGGTGCCCATGACCCTGTCCCTGGTTCAGCAGTTGTCCTTCCTTGGACCACTTTTGGTAGGTAATGACCACTGCATACCGGGAACACCCCACAAGACCTGCTGTTCTGGAGATGCTCTGACCCAGTCGTCTAGCCATCACAACTTGGTCCTTGTCAAAGTTGCTCAGATCCTTATGCTTACCCATTTTTCCTGCTTCTAACACATCAACTTCAAGAACTGACTGATCACTTGCTGCCTAAAATATCCCACCCCTTGACAGGTGCCATTGTAATGAGATAATCAATGCTATTCACTTACCTGTCAGTGGTTTTAATGTTTTGGCTGCTAGGTGTAACTTAAATGTTGTCATTCCCTGGTCTTAAAGGCTGCATTACAGAAAAGTGATCCAATTTTTTCAACTCATTGGACTGTTTTAGCTAAGCGAAATGAACAGTGAATGTCTCTACCTGCTTGGTCACCATGTCCACATTACCATTTCTCAATATTTTCTTGGTTGTAAATATCTCATGAAAGCACGAATAGTCATCCTCAAAATATCATCACATTGTCGATATTGAAGTAGTATTCAGTCAAAAATATCACAATATTTGACTTTGTCAATATCACCTAGCCCCAAGCTACTGTATTTGTATAGCAGGTCAAGGTAACTTATGGTACTAGCTCAGGATGGAGGAAAACATTGTCCCTGATGGTCCACTTAAAGTTTAGCTCAAAGCCTTTCATTGGGATTTTGCGTTAAAATAAAGAGCTACTGAAGAGTACAGTCAAATTAGGCCAAATAATGATAGATTTCTGCAAATTTAGATTAGATAGATTTCCAACAAGGCAAACAAAGCTTTCTTGAGGACATGATGAAGGAAATTAAAGCCCTAAGGGAGCTGGGAAATAAGAGGGATAATAAAATTGTCCTTCTAGACGACTGCATGGATGACTTGGAACACTATACGAGGATGAACAACATTATTATCTGTGGTTTGGAGGCTAAACGGCAGTACGCCATGGTACTGAGACTGGATCGATATGGCGGAGAACCCAATGAACAGGAAGTGATCTCCGTGGAGAACCAGGTGACTGCTTTCCTGCGAGACAAGGGAATTGTGATAGACAATAACAACATCGAAGCATGTTAGATAATTCCTAGGAAAAATAGTTAAGGATAAACCAGCCATAATAATCAGATTTGCAAACAGAAAACACAAGGTTGCAGTACTCAAACAAACAAGACTTTTGCAAAGCTCAAAAGTTTTCTTAAATGAGCATCTGACAAAAAGAAATGCAGACATTGCCAGAAAAGCTCGATATCTAAAAAAAAAAGGGAAAGGTACAAGACACATGGACTGCAAACTGTAAAATATTCATAAAGTTAAAAGGATCCCCAGAGGCGGCAAACATGCTGGTCATCAGAGATGGTCATCAGAGATCTTGAAAAATTTCAGTGAGTACTAAACAGCACAACAAGGTTCAACACACCAATCAATAAAACATGCAAAGTAACACACAACCATGACCAGACCAGACCAGACCAGACAGTAGTCTTTCATCTCCGGCTGGAGATACTGATGATCAGCTAACAGCAAGGATTACAGAACATGAAAAAAAGGAATTAAAGACGTTCAGCTTTCCCGAACACAAATCACAGGATAAGGAGAATGATATCAACCCAGAAAATTTCTTCAACAACATCAACAACAACTGCCCATACTACACTGATGATCAGTTTAACGTGATGGTCAACTCAGATCATAAAATTTCAATTATCCACATTAACAGCAGAAGCCTATATGCCAACTTCCAAAACATCAAAGAATATCTAAGTCACTTCAAGAATCCATTCAACATAATAGCTATAACTGAAGCATGGATTAGCCCTGAGAAAGATGCGGAATTTGAGTTAGCTGGATATGGATTGTTTTATAAGAACAGGAGGAACAAAAATGGGGGGGGGGGTTGCTTTGTATGTGAGCAACAGCCTTAATTACAAGGTGGTAGAAGTTATGTCAACAGCTGTTGATGATATGCTGGAATGTAGTGCAATTAAAATCTGTATGGAAAAAAAGAAGAATGTAATTGTAAATTGTATATATAGATTACCGGGATCAAATATTGAAATATTTAAGGACTGGATAGAAGAAACGTATTCAAAATCAACACAAAAGGATATATTCATATGTGGGGATTTCAATATAGACCCGTTAAATCCAAATAAGCACAACATCCCCGCGACCCTGAGAGCAGGAGAAGCGGTTTGGATAATGGATGGATGGAGTTCATTAGTACAATGTCTAGTTTGGGTTTATATCCCAAAATCACTAGACCTAGCACTATCACACCACACTGTGCCACCTTAATAGACAATATATTCACAAACATTATTGAAGGCAACACTGATAGCGGGCTTTTAATAAATGATATCAGTGACCATCTACCAGTTTTTACAGTCTATGACTAATTTTAGGAAGAAATTAGTTCCCAACATCACAACATTAAATATATAAGAGTAAGAACAGAGGAATTCATGAATACTTTCAAAAATGAATTACTAACACATAACTGGAGTATAGTATACTAAGAAAAAGACACAGACAAAGCTTATGATTCATTCCTAAACATGTTTCAATCCTTATATGACAAAAATTGCTCAATAAAACAATTCAACAGTACAGAGAAATATAATGATAGTCCATGGAACACAAAGGGACGATGTGACGCTTGCCATAAAAAAATAAGCTCTATAAAGAATTCATAAAGCACAGAACCATCAAAGCAGAAATAAAATACAAAAAATATAAAAACAAGCTAACTAACATTATCAGGATATGCAAGAAGGAATACTACAATAAAGAATTAGACACCAATAAAAAAAGCACCAAAGGTATATGGAATGTGTTGCATAGTATTATTAGAAATGGATCTAGAAGCCCAAGCTGCCCTCAATATTTTACAGATAATGATAAGACTATAAATAACATGGAAGACGTGGTCAATGGCTTCAATAGATTCTTTGTAACTGTGGGCCCAAAACTGGCAGAAAAAAAAAATTAATGACATACAAACAATCACAGACAGGAATGACAGTGATTATGGGGACAGAAATCCAAGTTCCATTTTTCTTAGAGCGGTAGAAGAGAAGGAGATCGTGGACATTGCAAACACACGCGAGAACAAAACAATCTACTGACTGGAATGACATTGATATGACAATAGTTAAGAAAGTAATCAAAGGTATTGCTAAACCACTAACCCACATCTATAACTTGTCCTTTCAATCTGGTAAAGTTCCAAGCAAAATGAAAATAGCAAAAGTCATACCCTTAAATAAAACCAGAGATAGACACCAATTTACAAACTACAAACCAATTTCATTATTGTCACAATTCTCAACATTTTGGAAAAACTATTTGCTGCTAGACTAGACAAATTCATTGAGAAGCACAATCTGATGACCATAGCCAGTACGGGTTTCGACCAAACAGATCAACAAATCTGGCGCTCATTTAATTAATTGAATAAATAACTAATTGCATGGACCAAAAAAAGTTTGCTGTGGGAATATTTATAGATCTAAAAAAAGCTTTTGACACTATTGATTACAATAGATTAATAGACAAATTGGAAAGGTATGGTTTCAGAGGGGTGGTGCAGAATTGGCTAAGAAGCTATTTAAGTAACAGGCAGCAGTTCGTAAAGATAGGTGAACATAAATCATCATGCATGGATATTACTTGTGGTGTACGCCAGGGGTCAGTTTTAGGTCCAAAACTGTTCATTTCTGTACTTAAATGATATATGCAAGATATAAAAAATACTGACATTTGTTTTATTTGCGGATGAACACAAATATATTTTGTTCTGGTGAGAATTTACAGCAGCTTTTGGAGGTGACCACAAATGGAAATGGAAAAATTAAAATGGTGGTTTGACAAAAACAAATTATCCATAAATCCAGATAAAACCAGTTTACGTTGTTTGGAAATTATAAAATAAACACCAAAGTAAAAGTAGTGATAGACAATGTCCAACTAAATAAATTCCTAGGTCTGATACTAGACCACAAAATCTGCTGGAAACCTCACATAACATACTATGTGTGAGCAAAGCTGGCAAGAAGCATTGCAGTCATGGGGAAAAGCATGACACATTCTGGATCATAAATCATTGTACACTCTGTATTGTTCATTTATTTTACCATATCTTATCTACTTTGTGGAGGTATGGGGCAACTTCTACAAAACCAACTTACAACTATTATGTATCCATCCATCCACCCATCCATTATCCGAACCGCTTATCCTGCTCTCAGGGTCATAGGGATGCTGGAGCGTATCCCAGCAGTCATTGGGCAGCAGGCAGGGAGACACCCTGGACAGGCCGCCAGACCATCACATAGGGCCCACACACACACACACACACACACACACACACACACACACACACACACACACACACACACACACACACACACACACACACACACACATTCATACCTAGGGGCAATTTAGCATGGCTGATTCACCTGACCTACATGTCTTTGGACTGTGGGAGGAAACCAGAGCACCGGGAGGAAACCCACGCAGACACAGGCGGAACATGCAAATTCCACACAGAGGACGACCCCCAAGGTTGGACTGCCCCGGGACTCGAACCCAGAACCCTCTTGCTGTGAGGTGACCACGCTAACCACTGCGCCACCTTGCCGCCACAACCATTATGTATGCTACAAAAAAGAGCCATAAGGATAGTCAACAATATAGGATATCGTGAACACACTAACAAGCTATTTTAAAGCCATGTGCCTTGAAGTTCAGGGAATTAGAATTTAACACAGCACAAATAATGTTAAAAGCAAGAAACAATCTACTACCGAGTAATATACAAAAAATACCAAAGAGTTGTGTTAACTGTCTAAGTTTTATTTATCTCTAAACATTTCTTATTACTTTTTTTCTTAATTTTTCTTTGTATGAAACCAGTAGATATTTGGGTTGTATGTAGCACTGAGTTCTGTTTATTCTTGGTACAGGACATTAGGATGTGGTTTTTCCTTTTCTCGTGTGTTTTTGATGTTTTTTCTCTTACTGTTCACAGTAGTGGAGTTTGTATTGTGCAGCACAACTTGCATTGAAACTGAACTATACAGTACAGTGGGAATTGAGTTTGAAAAGCATAGTAGCTGAATTAACTCGAGTAGGTGAGAAGGGGTAGGAAAAAATAAGTGTATACTTCCCCCTACTCTTTTTCGCACATGTAACAATCTCATGCATACAGAGATTTGTTCGCTGAGTTTAATGTGCTTGATCATTGGCAATGGCTTATCTGTATGTTATATCCTGCTTATTAACATGTTCGAAATAAATCATCATTCATTCGATTTCCCTCACTGTTGGGCTGCCAGTGTGTGAGTATTTGCCATGACCAATAATCATCATGACTGACTTGTTGACGGATAGCAGATATATAGGCCTGATATCAGTAGTGATATGCTAGGCTTTTCTTATTCCCAAAGAAGGCGTACTGCATCCTCAGTCGTGCTTCCCTGAGTATTTCACCCGTGATATTTCCGAAATAGTCGCATTTTACGGCAGAAACCAAAATGCGATTGAAATAATGACCAAAATGGCTCCTTTAAGTCAATATTTTTTTTGTCGGCAAAAAATTATTTCCTACGGTATCATCCCTTTTACTTGATCCAACGCCCTGCACCACCATAACCACGCCGCAACTCATTGTCAACGACGCCCTTAGGCTAGCAAGTGCATCGAGTATGCCTATAAACTGGTCACTTTAGAGATTCTGCCACTGTTAAGATGTCTGAATAAAAAAAGTTCGTGCTACTTTATTTAATGATCTGCAGGCTTCGTGATATCCCCTGGCTCTACGTGAAAGACTGCTGGGTGGCTAACGTTCATGTGGAAAACAGCAGCGGTTTTCATGAACGTCGCCATGAATTTATCATATATAAAAAAGAAACTTACCGAAAAGAGCATAGAGTAGACATTTAACGTGAATTTGATGAAATAATAGAAGTGGTTCGTTTTCCTCAATTCTGAATAGGAAGCCATGGCTGCTGACGTTGGCCCAGCTAGCCAACGAGCTAGCTACCCCGCGCTATCTTATGCGCTATCTTAAGTCAAACTGAATGAATTAAATAAATTCAATTCTTTTAATTTAAAACAGAGAATTGATTGATTGAGTGATACGGCGGCTCCCATTCCCCATGATCTATTGTGTGTGACGTCACGAACCCGGCTACTTCCGCACGGCTGGGAAGTCCACGCACGCTTTGTTTTGACTACATTCTTAAAGGGGCATTACGCAAAATGTCAATCAATCAGTCAAACTATATTAATATACCCATTTCGTATATCCAAATGCAAGGCGAAGCGCTTTCCAATCAAATGGCAGGGCGCAGATAAAGGGAAGGTGATGATAAAAGAAGAAAACAGAAAAAAATAAATGAAATAGTAAAAAAAAACATTAATGAATTAGAGTGAAGAAGATATAAAAGAATAATATAATAGGATGACATGAATCCAAATACAACAGATTAATTTTGGACAGAACCCGTAATTGATCAACAGCACATTAAGCAATAAAGGTAGAAGGCTTTTTACTCTATGGAAATAAAATCAAGCCCTTAGCATTGAAAATGTACGAGCCTTACATTTGAAAATGTGTACTGAGGTTGGTAAATAGTTTTGACATGAACTGAACTGGATTTGTAAATGAGCAAACCAACCCCAGGGCTTGCTCTAGATTGCATCAGTTGTTGCTACCTCTTATTGGATTGTCAGGCAGTTTGTGACAATGTAATGAGAGCGCCACAAATGTTCTTAAGTTTTCCAAAGCTTTTCCAAAGATCCCCCACTGGATTAGTACTGAAGTGTTAATGCGTCTGAAATTGACAGAAACAAAACATTCATTGGACTGGCCTCTGTTGATAGCTGTTGCAGGGATTATTTTTTTCCGCACAACAGTTATGAGGTTACATGTAATCCACCATCACGGTTGATGCTAGTCATTACACACTGCACAATAAGAAATATGCTTGGTAAACATCGACTAAGTAATCAGTAATCCAAAGGCTTAACTGACTGATTGGTAGTCTATTCTGGTCAGTATTAGGGGCATTAAGTCATCCTTACAGGTACCAGTTCATTAAAGACTCATCTTTAATCTACTGCAAATAACATAGCTATGTGTTACAAGCCTGTTATTAAAACAGCAAAGAAAAAATTCTGAAGCATATTTACATGTGAAAGTCCCTCTGGGACCAGTCTACAATGAGATTCTAAATTTAGAAGCCCAACTCTTCTGCTGTGCTTACTCACTTGGATCCAAACAAGCCAAAATTATGCCCCCACCTCACCCACCAATCCACATTATTTTACATGGATGCAGACACAACCATTATTTCTTGCAATTATCATTACCTTCAGGAGAGGAATACATTCATTGCATTTTAATTTATACTTGCCATTTTTGCATTAATTAAAGGTACATTTAACTAAAGGTAAAGTGATGTTATAAAGGCTAAATATACTGGGACCAGGCCTTCATTACACCTACGGTAACATTTTTTGGAGTAGACACTTTTTTTTTTTTGGTTCTTGTCAAAGAAATAACCATCATTTAATGTGTGGGAAGTGTCTGAGATTTAGAAAGTGCTGCCCATCGAAATGTTGCGTGAAAGGATGTCTTGATGTCTTGCCGTGGTACAGTCAATAATGTTCACAATAGCCTCGTCATTTTCATCACATTATTACCTGATTTTTAAACCCATTTCTAAAACGCCCATCTATGTTGAATATCACCCATGTTGGCTACATTCAAAGGGGGTCTATTGCACTGGGGGCATGTTTCAGTTTGAGATTCATTGTTGTTGCCTGATACAAAGACTGATAATATGTGACCACTGGAAAAAAGGCTGGAATGTTTTGAGACTGGAACATATTTCTTCACCTATCTACAGGAAATAAAATAAAAAAATTGAAGAATGAAATATGTTCTCCCTTTGCCTTCCTTTCCCAGGGTAGGGAGGCTGATTCTAATACCTACGATTGTTCAACATGTCGTGGTTTATGATCAGAATAAAGGTGGGGGGGTTTATCTTTGAAATTGCCTTTGTCATCTGTTATCTTGGATTTGCCATCGACCGGTGTCAGATCTCGCTTCAGCTGCGAGGTGTCATAGTCAAACTAATGAATGTTTCCAACAAGCTATAATGAAATCCCTCTCATCCATCATTTCCAGTCATTTCCTTGCTAAAAATAAGCACTGTTAGTATAATTGAAGTGTTCTGTTTGAATTCAATTTGTTAGGAGTTTTTTTATTGTTGTTGTTTTTCTGCGTATTTCATTTGTATTTACTCATTTTGCAAAATGACACCAATTTTTTTGTTTTGTATTATCATCATAAATCTGAAGTTCATATGTGAAACATCTAACAAAGTTTGTGCATAACCATAAGGGATTGCAACAGCTTGAAATTATCCAACCTTTAAAGTTGTGTTTACTCATGAATGAATCAAAATGATTTGGATGGCAGACCTTATTTGAATTAACTGTGTGTAAAATTTATCCAAATCCCACTTCCTTTGTTAGCATAACTGTGGCTGAAAACTTTCCAGATGAGTGCCACTGCGATTAAACTTTAAACTTCAGCGTCATATCTGCCAAACTACTGAGATAACCGAAGCTAACTTTGACCTGGATCTCCTTTTAATGTTTTGCCTTCGTATCCATTTGAAAATGAGACTGAGCTTTTATCTATTGTATGCTGCATATGAGCTGTTCTCTGTTGCTCTTGGCGAGGTTTCAGAGCAGTGTTAGATTGTCTCAGAGGGATTTACATTTACACCATTTTTTATTTTAATTTTTTTGCATTTATATAGTGATTTCCTAGCCTACTGACCACTCAAAGCCCTTTACAGTGTATGCCTCACATTCACCCATTCACACACACATTCATACACTGATGCAATGCAAGGCTGCCATGCAAGGCGTCAACCTGCTCATCAGGGGTTCAGCGTCTTGCTCAAGGACACTTCGACATGCTTTCTGGACGAGCCAGTGACCTTCCAATTACTAGACGACCCGCTCTACCTCCTCAGTCATGCCGCCCCATAACAATGACAAACACGTAGATACAGTACAAGACAACAATAGACAACTCCCTCTATCATAAAGATCTTTGATTTGGATGGGGGGGGGGCTTCTAAAAAAAAAGCCTTTCCAGGGGAAGAAAAAAAAATGGAGAAACTTCCGAAGAGCATCAGTGGACAGATCCCACTTCCAGGACAGAATAGGTGTGCAACAGCGTGCAAGCTATACAGATGAAACATTTGAACACTAAATGACTACATTTAAAGATGAAAAAACAAGGCAAAAAAAGAAAAAAGAGGACACCGTAACAGCGCTGCGAGCATAATCATAAGAGATTAGAGAAGCATACAGAGCCGGACAGCCCCATGCAGTATAGCCGGTCGACAACCACAGAGGCCCTGGAAGAAATGAAGAGGGTACACACAGCGGGTGGGGCCACCACATCACTCACACAGCCAGAGAGACCGAAAGCCTGGCGTGAGAATGATGTGTAGCTGGAGCTGTCACAAATAGTGAGGGAGCAATCAAGGGAGAAAAAAAAGACAAAAAAAAAAAAAGCAGACAAGATGGTCCAGAGAGACCCGGTCAGTAGGAAAGGAGGATGAGGCACAGACAAAAGCCCCATGTATGTATGTATGTATGTATGTATGTATGTATGTATGTATGTATGTATGTATGTATGTATGTATGTATGTATGTATGTATGTATGTATGTATGTATGTATTGTATTGTATTGTATTGTATGTATTGTATTGTATGTATTGTATGTATTGTATGTATTGTATTGTATTAATGTATCGATTGTATATTTGTGTGTGTGTGTCTGCGGGGGGGGGTTTAAGTTACACCAGTTATGTGTAAGTCCTTACTTAGTCTGGATGTCACATAATTATGAAATAAATCCAAATTTACACCACACTAAATTAAAACGGGCTGCACCATTGTTTATTAAGAACTTAGCTGTTACCAGATGTTACACATACCAATAAGGTGATTTGGTCCTTATAGGCTAGTAGTTAGCTGGAGAAGAATACATCAGAACAACAGCAACAACACATTTAGACCTAACTTGAACAACAATAAACATATGGCCGGCTTGGAGCTTTTGTCTGAAAACTGGGAAAACATTCGCCGTCAGTGCGTTTTGCACAATGGGCTGCATCGCTGTGATTTACGTCACGGTGAAACGTTTTTTGATTGGCTGGCTGCTGTGATATTTGCCTAGAAACCAATTTAAGCATTATTCAGGCTTTACGAGTTGAGGCTGTTTACACCTGGCACATTACGTTACGATACGTTATGTTACACGTTACTTGTGTTTGAACGGTGCAACAATGACCCACCTTGAACTTAACAACACATATACCCGGATGATGTTAACAGATTATAGCTCTGCCTTCAACACCATCATCCTCGCCAAACTAACCACCAAACTCCTCTCCCTTGGCCTCAACCCCTCCCGCTGTAACTGGACCCTGGACTTCCTGGCCAACAGACCTCACTCAGTCTGTTAGGTTAGGTGACCACACCTCCTCCACCCTGACCCTCAGCACAGATGCTCCTCAAGGCTGTGTTCTGAGCCCCCTCCTTTTCTCCCTCTTTACCCACGACTACCTGCCAACTCACCCTTCAAATGTAATAGTTACATTTTTGGATGACGCCACAGTCATTGGCCGTATCACCAACAATGACGAGACGGCCTACAGGGACGAGATTCAGCACCTCACATCATGGTGCACCGCCAACAATCTTGTTCTCAATGTGCAGAAGATGAAGGAGCTGATTGTGGACTTCAGGAGGTCTAGAAGCTTTAGTCACTCCCCCGTACACATCTATGGGGTAGAAGTGGAGCGTGTCTCCAGCTTTAAATTCCTTGGAGTCCACATCAGTGAGGAACTTTCCTGGACATCAAACACCCAGGCCCTTGTGAAAAAGGCCCAACAATGCCTGCATTTCCTGAGGAAGTTGAGGAGCGCCCATCTATCCCCCAAAATTCTCACCAACTTCTATCACTGCACCATAGAGAGCATCCTGACCACCTACATCTCAGTGTGGTACAGCAACTGCACCTCTGTAGACCAGAAAGCTCTGCAGCGGGTCGTCAAGGCAGCCCAGCACATCACCGGTACCCAGCTCCCAGCCATAAAAGACATTTATCACAAACGCTGCCTTCGAAGGGGTCTCAGCATTAGCAGAGATCCCGCCCACCTCAGCCATGGACTATTCTCCCCCCTGTGCTCTGGGAGGCGCTACAGGAGCCTCAGAGCCCGCACTACCAGGCTCAAAAACAGCTTCTTTCCCCAAGCTGTTGCCAACCTGAACCTGGCTACCCACTGGATGTCTGTGGATATTTTTAAATATTTTGTACTCATGCTATTTCTTTTTACTTATTTTCAGCTTTTGGTCTTCATCTGTGTATATCTTACACTGCTGTGTTTGCTGTGTTTTTCTATGTCTGTCTTGCACGGTTTGGCAAAGTCGCGGCCCCTATTTCATGTTTAACATGTGCCTGCACATTGTTTTTAATGACAATAAATTGAATTGAATTGAATTGAATTGAAATGTACTAGTTTATTCTAAGAACTTAGTAACAAATTGTCAAATAACTGGTAACTGCCAGATTTGGCTTTTGCTTCACAGAAAGTGTGTGTATTTGTAATGTTTTTGTAACATCTCTGGACATAATCAATAATAAGCCAGAATTGAACTGTGACTTTGAAAACAAATAGAAGGAATGTGAATGAATGACAAGACATTAAATTACTACAGTATACAGTTAGTGAAGAAGTGTTGTCATCTGTGTCCGTTTGCCAAAGTAAAAAGTGGCAGCAGTGAGTTTAGATGTTGGATGTCAGCCAATGCAAAGATAAAAAGATGATTTACCATGCCTTTATAAAATGGGAACTGAGGCAAGTGTAATCCAAAACAATCCTGTACATGTGGTGGTTTGTGTTGGTTTCTCAGCACATTCAATTAAATACAACTTCATATTTTATAACATCTAGGTCTTGTAGTAACTGATAATTGGCCTAGTTACTTCTCTAAGAAGTCTCTGTCAGATTTATAGAGATTGATTATGCAGGTTTTGAGAACTTTCACCAAGGTTAATCAACATTTTTGTTACTTAAAAATCTTTTATCCACACTTTGCCAAGGTCTTCGTTCACAATCTGTGTGTTTTGGTGCTCGGTCCAAAAGAAGCAAAGAGTCAGGGAGTGCATACCAGGGGTGTTCCAGGGGGGTCTAGGGGATCCCCATCTCATCTCATCTCATCTCATCTCATCTCATCTCATCTCATCTCATCTCATCTCATCTCATCTCATCTCATCTCATCTCATCTCATCTCATCTCATCATCAACCGCTACTCTGAGGTCGGGTGGCGGTGGCAGCAAGCCAAATAGGGCACGCCAGACATCCCTCTCCCCAGCAACGCCCTCCAGCTCCTTCTGGGGGATCCCAAGGCATTCCCAGGTCATACTGGACATGTAGTCCCTCCAGCGAGTTCTGGGTCTACCCCGGGGTCTCCACCCAGTTGGGCATACCCAGAAAACTTCCAAAGGAAGGCGCCCAGGAGCCATCCTAATCAGATGCCCGAACCACCTCAAGTGGCTCCTTTCGACACGAAGAAGCAGCGGCTCTACTCCGAGCTCCCTCCAGGTGTCCGAGCTCCTCACCCTATTTCTAAGGCTGAGCCCAAACACCCTACGGAGGACACTCATTTCAGCCACTTGTATCTCACCCTTTCGGTCACTACCCAAAGCTCATGATCATAGGTGAGGGCTGGAATGAAAATTGATTGGTAAATTGAGAGCTTTGCCTTCCAGCTCAGCTCCCTCTTCCCCACAATGGTCCGGTACAATGTCCGCATTACTGCTGATGCTACACCAATCCGCCTGTCAATCTTCTGCTCCATCCTACCCTCACTCATGAATAAGACCCTGAGATACTTGAACTTCTTCACTTGAGGCAACAACTCATCCCTAACCCGGAGGGAGCAATCCACCATTTTCCGGTGGAGAACCATGGCCTCAGACTTGGAGGTGCTGATTCTCATCCCAGCCATTTCACACTCAGCTACAAACCACCCCAGTGTGCGCCGGAGGTCACGTTCTGATGAAGCCAACAAAACCACATCACCTGCAAAGAGCAGATGTGCAATTCTGAGGTTTTCAAAACGGACACACTCCTCACTCTGGATGCGCCTTGAGATCCTGTCCATGAATATCATAAACAGGGACAACCTTGGCGGAGTCCGACACCCACCGAAAATGTATATGATTTTGTGCCGAGAATGCGGACACAGCTCTCACTTTGGTTATACAAGGACTGGATGGCTTGTAGCAACTGCCCCAATACCCCATACTCCCGCAGTACCCCCCACAGAGTGCCCCGGGGTACACGGTCGTAAGTCTTCTCCCTTTTCTACAAGCAGTTGAAGAAGAGCTTCACCAGAGTTGTATGCAATCTTTCAAGTAAAGCAGCTATTAATGAGATCCCTACTGCCGTGGTGGTGTTAATATAAAACACGACATGGTTTTTAAATTACATTCTCCGGGGGGAGGATGCCAACAAGCTCTATTTTGATGCTTTTTTAATGCACCTTTTGATGGTTAACTTTTGCTTGTGTCTATAGTAAAATGAATGAGTCGTTACCATTTTAGTTCGTTTTATGGAAATTTGATTTATTTACGAGAAGACCGCTGCTAAAAGACAATAAACGTGGGATCAGACGAGTATGGTCCGCTAGCTAAACGGCACCCGCAATCATGATGAAGAGAATGAACGCAGGTGCCGAATGCAATTCATATCAAAAATCAACAGGCAATTTCAACCATTATTGAAAAGTGACTACAAAAGCTAAATTCTTCCCCTTCCTTCTCTTTTGGAAAAATCCAAAAAGATTGAGTTGCCCCCCCCCTGCCATTTCCCTCTACTCGTCTCTTCACGATTTAACTTGTGTCACGTCACTCAGCGGTGACCATCAGACCCTCCCACACATGCGCGGCGCGCACGCGCACACACGGAGTTAGTTTAGATACCTGCAGTTATTGTGACAGGCTGTTATGTTATGAAGACTATCGGACATTCACACACGTTACGTGTTCTGTTGGGCTTCACATGGGCTTCCATTTAAGATTATATTCGGGGCAACACTCAAAACGTTCGGGGTTTAAGCCCCGGCAAAATGACCTGGCGACGCCGATGGTGCATACAAAGTGAGACTGGATGTCTGGAGAAGGGTATTTGGTGACCCCAGACCAGTGGACAGGAAACAAATAATACAAGTGTTTAGTGTAAAGGTCAATTTTTTTGCTTTGGTCTCAACAACCACTGTTTAAAACGTAATTGTTTTTGTAGCCTATATGTCTTAATTAATTTGGATAGATCATACTGTAACTTGCATGGATAAGTAGACACGTTAGCTCTTGGCTAACGGGTCGGACCATTTAGTCGACTGGTTAACGTTGACGCTTGCGGTGTGGGAGACACGGGTTCGCGTCCCGGGTGTGACGGTCCCCGACTGCCCCCTGAATTGGCTACAATACGTTAAGGACAAGCAGGATAACAACTGCTTCATTGAACAAAACATTTCAGTCAGTAGGAGCCATCATTTAGGTTTAATGATCAACCCAATGTGGCCGAGGTGACGTGCACAATTTGCTGAAATAACGTAAACCCAGCTTGTATTCTGTCTTTTTGGCCTAAATTGGCTTCTTAATATGTATTTTAGTGTGTATGTGAGTGTGTATGCCGAGTGTGCGCGCTCAGCGTCCTGTACGTTTGCACTGGTGGTGCCTAATTTTGTATCCCCCCAAAAACACAGTATCCCATATATTAGTGAATAGCATCACGGGAACGCGAAGGGAATGGTAAATATTTTCTTTTATTCATATTTTCATATTGTCAGTTTTTCAGCAATTTGAGATTATCAAAATAACAAAAAAAGCAGGCGAACGTTTTCAGACTTTGTAAACCCGTGTTATGATCTAGAATTACAAAAAATAGATGGATGAATAGATAAATATCCTATCTTTTTCTCATTTCCTTACTTGAAAAGAAAATATAAATACATATATAACTAGGGTTCGCTTTAACCCAACGTTTGCGGGTTCCCGCGACGCTGCGGGTTCTATGGGATACATATTCGCTTGGGGGTTCAAAATTTGACACATCACACTCCTCATAAGGTGGTGTGGGCTGCTCAGCGTAAGAACACACACGCACACACGCACACACACACTTTCAACCCCTGTGAGGGGAAGGGGAGAAAGCGCGGAGGTACACTGGACAGCACACCGGGATCCTCTTCACTCGGCTTCTGCAATGACGGGGCGCGTTGGTCTGCGCGTTTTTACGCACCGCGGAAAGTTAAAAAGATAAAAAGATTTTAAACGAAATGCCCCAAATGAAGCGACAGGACCCGAATGCACTGCTGGCTTCAAGTGGACGCACCCTCATGTTCAGTTTCAACAGCAGCTTTTGAAGAAACTTTGATAGTATATTCACTTGCGGGTTTTTTTTGTTGCTTTCTTTCTTTTTCTGTGGTTACACAGAATCACATTGAATTCTCCTTTTGACTGTAGTACCGCTGAAATCGTAGCCAGGAGCAACATGGATTATCTATACAATTACACCGACTCTCCAAGCAACGGGACCAACGGCTCGGACACCAGTAACGGAACGCTATACTGGAACCAGTTTGTGCAGCCAGCCTGGAGAATCGTGCTTTGGGCAACGGCGTACAGTTGCATAGTTGTCGTGTCTGTGGTGGGGAATATCATAGTGATATGGATTATAATGGCGCACAAGCGCATGAGAACCGTCACCAACTATTTTCTGCTCAACTTGGCCTTCGCAGAAGCGTCGATGTCCGCCTTCAACACCGTCATCAACTTCGTCTACGCCGTGCGCAACGAGTGGTACTTTGGACTCGAGTACTGCCGTTTCCACAACTTCTTCCCCATCGCGGCTGTGTTCGCCAGCATCTACTCAATGACAGCCATAGCGCTGGACAGGTAGGACCAATGTGCCAGTGTCCTCCGCATATTTCTTGAAAAGCTGGATCATGAAAAAAAAATCTCTTCAGTGCAAGGCTCATGTTACCAGCCATTTCAGATATGATCAAATTATACGTTTTGTTTAAGGATTGACATGTGGTTAAAATCATAAAAGCAATATTAGGAGTAAGGAGTTCATCCCCTTTGCAGCTTATGACTGCGTGCACTCATATATATTATACACCTTGTGTGTATATATATATATATATATATATATATATATATATATATATATATATGTATATATGTGTATATATATATGTATATATAGAGAGAGAGAGCTAGAGCGAGCGAGTGAGTGAGTGAGTGAGTGAGTGAGTGAGAGACGGAGAGATTCTGCAAATGCAAAAGCTCAAATTACTTCATGGGGAAAATACATTCATTAAGGCGTTATAGCGCCGCATCTCAAGACCTTTTTTGGCACGGCTTTCCTCAGTACATTTACATCTGTCAGTCCATCTTAATCAGTGTGATGACTTCCACTTAAACGTCAGTGGTAAAATTAAATCAAGTGATGTAGAAGGGCATCTCCGTGTGCGCGCGCGTCGTGTGCGTGCGTGCGTGCGCGCTGTATATATAATGAGTTCAGGTATTTGTGTTTAAATGTCTTTGTATCAGACTGTCTCTTCCACTTAACAAGCAACATCCTTAATTCACTCATGAAACCGTTCCCTTACACGACTGATACGTATCTTCCGGTTTGTATCGCTGCACCCTGTGAGTAAGTCCAGTCGTCATGGCCTTCCTTTCAGCGATCACTTGACTTACTGTGGTGCTTCAAAATTTGAGGAGAAAAAGAGAGAGCCAGCAAAGAGTTAGCGACAAGGACACGCCATATACACCAAACACACTAAATCCGCTCATCCCTTCCACCCTTTCAAGACGATGATCTAGAGATCACAACCCTTCACCTAACCCTCCGGAAGTCATTAGGCTGCATTAGGTTTGAGTTGGTGTAATGGCTTCTCAGTAAATATTGCCCCCCCCCTTTATTTAAAAGATGATTATATTTTTGGAGGCAGTTCGTCTTAACTATCAGTATGCAAATGAGAGACAGCAAATACTGGGGAGAGAGAGAAGAAAAAAAGACAAATTTTAGAAAGTAATCTCGTGAAATGGTGCACGATTTCAGACCCAGCCCATCAAACCCGCAGAGCACTCGTGGGTTTGGCGAGTGCCAGATTTAATCAGAGTTTATTGTGGACGGATTAGCCAGCCAGAGTAAGCTTGCGTCTTCGTGGCTTCATGTGCACGCCACATGAGCGTTATGTAGAGGAGAACAAGGAGCGAGGGATTTCTGGTCAGTCTAATTAAACGAGGCTAATTCATCTTCACCGTGGTGTCCCCACTGGGCAGCAGAACGGACTTCTATTTCTGCCCTGACCGCAGCCAAATGAGTCATTTATCTTTAAGGCTCATATTTGGATTCATGGATTCACGGGACTAACTGGGCATGGCTCCATAGAGACACTTGAAGCCTTCAGACTTGGAATAAACTGCCTTGATGGCATTGCTGTAGGTCTAAAACATTCCCATTTGAGTGAGGTGTCTCTCAACAAGGGTAGTCGCTTGAGCTAGGAAAAGGACTGGGCTGTTATTGTTGGTCCAGTTACAGCCGAATTCAGGAAGAAGACAGCCATGTCACCGTCCTGAGCTGCACAATTAAAATGTCCACATTCATGGGGTCAAGGAGAAAACGACCCTGACAAGTAAAGGGCGTGGCACAGTCATTGGCAAATTTCCTCATACCACGTATCCTCTAACGCGACCACCGCCACTGTCTCTGCTCCTCCTCCTCCTCCTCCTCCCCAATCCGACCTAGTGTGACCCATTCTTGGCAGGAGGTGACTTACTGCAGTGCAGAGCATATTAACGGCAATTTATGGCAGTCTTATCTTTAGCTCTCGAACCTGCATCATTCAATTTCCACCTCCTCCGTCCTTTTCCCTGGAGATGCCTGCATCCTACATCAGATATGCTGGCCACCTGGAACATATCTCTCTCTCTCTCTCTCTCTCTCTCTCTCTCTCTCTCTCTCTCTCTCTCTCTCTCTCTCTCTCTCTCACACGAGAGTCCGTTTTCTATATTTCGTTGTTGTTTTTTTGGACTTGTATTTTGACAGATTTATCGTCGTAGTGGCGTTTTTTTGTTCAAATTCCGGAACGGCTCCGACCAGCTCGGCTGTGAGTCATGCAGACTCGTGGAGTCGGAGGCGTGGGGCTGGAGAAGCTCACGCGCCACAGGGAGCTAAACTCTGCCCGACGTTCGAGTCCTCTGTGGAAGACTGCATCTTAGCGATGGGTGCAACTGTTGGTGACGACAGTGTAGGTCGAGGCCCGCGTCTAGAATGAATCCCGGAGTCGTTGTTTTCATGGAGCGTGTTGAGAAAAGTTAACGTGGCGGTTGAGCAAACCGTGGTAATCTAAGACACCTTTCACACTTGAAAGTCCAAACCAAGGTCTGAACCAGAGTCTGGTTCTGGTGCTTTCACGTCTGTTATTTTATAGTCATTAGGTTCAGGACACCTTTGTTCAGGTGCTGCAAAAAGATAATTTTGTCCTTCGTTAGCAACGAAATGTCGCAGACAGAACTGGCGAGATGTGGACAGTTAATGTCCCCAATTAAAACCGACTCCTCTGAGCTGTACATCTCCGCATTTAAAAACATGCTTCCTTCAGAAGGCAGGTCTTTATGGTTCTGAAGAACAACGCAGAGGAGTTGAATTTGATGTTGAAGTTCAGAGTGATAACAACAATAAACTTGATTTATATCGCACCTTCCTAAACAACATCACAAGGTGCCTTACACAACAGGATAAAATAATGCACATAGTCAAGATAAAACAACAGAATACAATAAAAACATGGGACATAATGCCAGATCCGCTCCACAGAACAAGGTAAAACACGGTCAGGATAAAGTCCATCCATCCATTATCCGAACCGCTTATCCTGCTCTCAGGGTTGCGGGGATGCTGGAGTCCATCCCAGCAGTCAGTGGGCGGCAGGTGGGGAGACACCCTGGACAGGCCGCCAGACCATCACACAGGGCCGACATATACACACACACACACACACACACACATTCATACCTAGGGGCACTTTAGTATGGCTGGTTCACCTGACCTACATGTCTCTGGACTGTGGGAGGAAACCGGAGCCACAACAACACAATTAAAACAAACAGCACTAGAGCCGATAAAACAAGGATTATGATGAAAACAATTAAAATAAGGCGATGAAAGAAAAATATAAAACATATAAAGCGTTTTTGACTACGCTGTTTATGTATCGTTGGAGAAAATGAAGTGTTTTGGCTGTGGAATGGAGGGTCACCTCATCTGTTCCGGTCCAGAGAAACCAACTACTGAGTTAAATGATGGTGAGTCTGCAGCACAGAGCTCAAAGCACAGCAGCAAAAAAAAAAAAAAAAAAAAAAGAAAAACAGAGTGAAGCTGAATTTCAGGCTGCTGATTCAGGTGCTGCAGATTCAGGTTCTGCTAATCCGGGGACGGCTGGTTCAGTTGCTGATGATCCGGGTTATGGTAGTTCGGGGGCTGCTGGTTCGGGTGCTGCTAGTCCTGGGGCTGCAGGTTCACGTGCTGCTGATCTGGGTCCTACACATAAAGATGCTGTCGTAGAGGTTATTGAAACGTGTCCCTAAGATAGTATTAACTGTGACGTAGTGGACACACAGACTGAAACAAAGGAGGGGGAAAGTGAGAGATGTTGATAAACAAAGCCTCTTCTAATGTCAAGGATAAAAAGAGGAAACCCGATGATGTGTTTCAGCCTTCTAGTAAAGCGATAAAGGTTTCTTGTCAGAGTAGGTGCCTGCAGTCAGATGAAAGTGAAGGTGATGAGGAGAGTGATGTGGAGTCTCTATCCTCCTCACAGATGGGGACTCACAAAAAGAACAGATATTCTTTGGTGAGTATTAAGGAGTTTCTGCAGGATACTGAGGAGCTAGAAATGTTCAAGTTGAGAAAGTGTTCCCTGATTCACAACTCCAACTCTTCTTTGAAGACCTTTCTGAGAAGTCCCGGTGGTTTGGAGGCAAAAGCTTTCACTGAACAAGAAACTTATCACTAAAAAAAATAGTTCAAAAGGTCACAAACAGTTAGCGGATGATGAGTTTTTCAATTTATTGTTTGTTCATTCATTTTTTTTTGTTTTACAACTTTTCTCTGTATTATGGGGGACGTAAGAATAGGCAGCTTTTTTTTTATTTGACTACTTATTGATCTGCGTGGGGAAATTCTTCCTATGCATTTAACCCATCCTAGCTCTGTAGCTAGGAGCAGTGGGCAGCTGCCGTGCAGCGCCCGGGGACCAACTCCAGTTCTTCTTGCCATGCCTCGGTCAGGGGCACAGACAGGATTAACCCTAACATGCATGTCTTTTTGATGGTGGGGGAAACTGCAGCACCCGGAGAAAACCCACACAAACATGGGAAGAGCATGCAAACTCCACACAGAAAGGACCTGAGATGACCTCCCAAGGTTGGACAACCCCGGGGTTCGAACCTAGGACTTTCTTGCTGTGAGGCAACAGCGCCAACCATTGCGCCACCATGCCCAAAGCAGGAAGTAATGGAGTAAGGAATGATGAAAAAGGGGCCTGTCTTTTCAAGCTGTGTGCTTCTAAAAAGTTAGATGAGTTTTTGTTTTTTGTACAAGAGACACACAGTACTGCTGATAGCGAGGCTGACTGGAGAAAAGAATGGACTGGTGAAACCATTTTAAGTCACAAAACCAGTAACAGTTGTGGAGTTGGAATTCTTTTTTTCCAGGAATTTTATTCCTCAGTCTGTTGGGTCTGAAGAAGTTATTAAAGGCCATCTGTTAAAAGTAAGAGCAATGTATGAAAATGTAAAAATGGTGTTTATTGATATTTATGCTCCAGTCATGGGAGTGGAGAGATTAGTCTTTATATACACTCACTGGCCACTTTATTAGGTACACCTTGCTAGTACCAGGTTGGACCCCCTTTTGCCTTCAGAACTGCCTTAATCCTTCGTGGCATAGATTCAACAAGGTACTGGAAACATTCCTCAGAGAGTTTGGTCCATATTGACATGATAGCATCACACAGTTGCTGCAGATTTGTCGGCTGCACATCCATGATGCGAATCTCCCGGTCCACCACATCCCAAAGGTGCTCTATTGGATTGAGATCTGGTGACTGTGGAGGCCATTTGAGTACAGTGAACTCATTGTCATGTTCAAGAAACCAGTCTGAGATGATTCGAGCTTTATGACATGGCGCGTTATCCTGCTGGAAGTAGCCATCAGAAGATGGGAACACTGTGGTCATAAAGGGATGGACATGGTCAGCAACAATACTCAGGTAGGCTGTGGCGTTGACACGATGCTCAATTGGTACTAAGGGGCCCAAAGTGTGCCAAGAAAATATCCCCCACACCATTACACCACCACCAGCAGCCTGAACCGTTGATACAAGGCAGGATGGATCCATGCTTTCATGTTGTTGACGCCAAATTCTGACCCTACCATCCAAATGTCGCAGCAGAAATCGAGACTCATCAGACCAGGCAACGTTTTTCCAATCTTCTATTGTCCAATTTTGGTGAGCCTGTGCGAATTGTAGCCTCAGTTTCCTGTTCTTAGCTGACAGGAGTGGCACCCGGTGTGGTCTTCTGCTGCTGTAGCCCATCTGCCTCAAGGTTCGACGTGTTGTGCGTTCAGAGATGCTCTTCTGCATACCTCGGTTGTAATGAGTGGTTATTTGAGTTACTTTTGCCTTTCTATCAGCTCGAACCAGTCTGGCCATTCTCCTCTGACCTCTGGCATCAACAAGGCATTTTCGCCCACAGAACTGCTGCTCACTGGATATTTTCTCTTTTTCGGGCCATTCTCTGTAAACCCTAGAGATGGTTGTGCGTGAAAATCCCAGTAGATCAGCAGTTTCTGAAATACTCAGACCAGCCAGTCTGTCACCAACAAACATGCCACGTTCAAAGTCACTTAAATCACCTTTCTTCCCCATTCTGATGCTCGGTTTGAACTGCAGCAGATCGTCTTGACCATGTCTACATGCCTAAATGCATTGAGTTGCTGCCATGTGATTGGCTGATTAGAAATTTGCGTTAACGAGCAGTTGGACAGGTGTGCCTTATAAAGTGGCCGGTGAGTGTATGTTTTAAATGAAGTTATTGAGAAATGTAACAGTGAAGAATATTTATTTATTGGTGGAGATTTTAACTGTACTGAGCACAGCAAGTTAGACAAGAACCATGCAGAGCCTCATGCTGCCTCTCATATTCAGCTGCTTCAGCTTATTGAGGCTCATGAATTGTGTGACGTGCAGAGAGGAGTTCATAATAAACAGAGACAATACACATAGACACATGTTAAGGATAACTTACTGTCTATGGCCAGGCTTGAGTGTTTTTATTGTTTTAAACATCAGTTTAATGTATTCAAAAGTTGTGTTATCAGCCTTGTTGGTTTTTCTGATCACTCACTTGTACCGGTTTTGGTCCTTTATCTACTACTTCCTTCGGTCTTTATAAAATGTGTAAAACCCAATACTGCTTACTGGCATTTTAACACTCGGGTTAAAAATTTCAAGGAAGCTTTTGTCTGTTTTTGGAAAAACCACCTAAGTATAAAATCTGATTTTGTGTCTGTACAACAGTGGTGGGATATTAGAAAAGTCCAAATAAGACAACTTTGTCAACAGTACACTCAGAATGTCACACAAACCTTAATGAGTTCAGTGAATGTTCTGGAGTCTGAAGTAGAGGAACTCCCAAGATTCTGCAGAGGCCACAGGAGACCAACACCATACTGAGGCACTTGCAGTGGAAAAAAATCTCGTTTAAATAACCTGCTGGGTGTTTCAGCTCGGGGGGCTTTGGTCAGGTCCTACTTTCAAAACATAGCCCAGATGGATGTCCCATCACACTTTTTCTTTGGCCTGGAGTGTAAGAATAGATAGAAGAGGTTCAGTCACAGTTTAAAATCTGACTGGGCAGGTGCTGACTGACCATACTGCAATTCGTAAGTGTGCTGTCAGCTTTTACAGTAACCTGTTTAAATGTGAGCAGACAGTGTCTCAGAGCTTTTATACTGATCTCCCTCAGGTTGAACAGCAGAGTAATGGAGAGTTGGAAGGAGCTCTCTCCTCTGATGAACTCTATGCTGCTCTCTATGCTTCTCTGCAGAGTATGCAGAGTGGGAAAGCTCCCGGAATTGATGGTCTACCTGTTGACTTTTACACACCTTTCTGGTCGGTGGTCGGGGGGGGGGGGGATCTGCTGGCAGTGCTAAATGATAGTCTCGCCAGAGGGTGTCTGCCATTAAACTGCAGGAAGGCGGTTCTTACTTTACTGCCTAAGAAAGGGGATCTACAGTCCATTAAAAACTGGAGGCCCGTGTCACTGCTTTGCACTGATTATAAGCTCCTCTCAAAAGTGTTAGCAACCAGGCTGAGTAAAGTGATGGAACAAGTGATTTGTTGTGACCAGACCTATTGTGTACCTGGCAGGTTGATTTTGGATAACATCATTCTGATTCAACACTTTTTAGAGCTCTGTAAGCGGTTTGGCCTCATAGCTGGTATCATATCGATTGATCAGGAAAAAAGCTTTTGATCATGTTGAGCATGAATATTTATGGCTCACGTTGAGTGCCTTTGGTTTTGGTCCTGGTTTTATTAGTATTGTGACATTCAGAGTGTGCTGATAATTAATGGTGTTTTGAGCACTCCTTTTCAAATCCAAAGGGGAGTTAGACAAGGCTGTGCCCTCTTCCCTAGCATTTGAGCCTCTGTTACACAAACTTAGATCTGATCTTCAGGGTATAACTATTCCAGGTTGTAATGCACCCTTAAAACTGTCAGCCTATGCAGATGATTTGGTAATTCTGGTAAACGGTCAGTAGGATATCGACATGTTGGTCAGCGATGTTGTCCAGTTTGGCTTAATACCTTCAGCCAAAGTTAACTGGCTCAAAAGTGAAGCTCTCAGTGTTGGGGGTGTACTGGAGAAAAAGCTGAGTTTGCCTGGGGGGTTGATTTGGAAGGTAGGGGAGCTGAAATATTTAGGAGTGCTTCTAGATCATCTATTGTTCTTAAAAACTGGGAAAATGTTCTTGAAAAGGTCAAAGTTCGTTTAGCAAAGTGGAAGTGGATTTTAACTAAGATGTCCTACAGAGGTCGAGTCCTGATCACTAATAATTTGGTATCGTCAATTTTATGGCATTGCCTGTCAGTGGTTGACCCCAGGCCACCAGAGCTGCTGTTGAAGATCCAGGCTCTTCTTGTCAACGTCTTCTGGGACAAACTGCACTGGGTACCTCAGAGTATGCTGTATCTGCCGAGCATTGAAGGCAGACAGGCCCTGATCCACCTGAGCAGCAGGGGGGCTACCTTCCAATTCCAGTTCCAACAATGGTTTCTGTACAGTCCTGCTGATTTAGTGTGGAGGTCGCTGACTTGCACCATTTTGAGTCAGTAGGTAGACTGGGACTGAATAGATCTTTGTTTTTGATAGACTTAAAACAGCTTAATATCAAGGAACTACCTGAATTCTATCATGGACTGTTCAAAATTAGAGACTGAGGCAACACAGCTCTTTATTCTGGCTGCTCCAGGAACCAACCATACATGGTGCCCGTTTCAGTGCAGTCTGTCAAGTGGGGTCAATTCTGCTCAGGCGGTTCTGTGTGTCTAATGTGGTGACTCTGGTGCATGTAGTTCAGCTTGCAGGTCCAAACATGGACAATGCAGCTCCTTTTGCCTCCCGCTTAGAGCTGAGATTGACTTGTGTTATTACTTTGCTGCTTAATAAATGGAGAGAAGCTCTCACAAGTGGTGAGCAAACACTGTTGAATCAGTATTATAATAGCTCTCTTAAACCTGATGAGAATGATGTTTTCCCTTCAATGAACATTTCCCCAGATTTTAAGGACTGTACAGGACCTTTTTTTTTTAAAGTGAGAATTCCTCTGTTTTCTTTTAAAGATCCGAATGGAGGGTCATTGTATAAAATGTTTGTTAAAGTTTTACACTGGGACAAATTAAATGGTAACACTGACACTCCATGGAGAGCTCACTTAGGTCTGACTGACAGTGTTGGGCCTGAGTGTGGCGAGCACTGTACAAACCACCATTGATTAAAAGAGCTGCAGACCTGCAGTGGAGGGTTTTACATGGTATCGTGGCTGTTAATGCTTTTGTTTTGTCTCTGTCATTAATTCTGATGTTAGCCATGACTGCCTATTTTGCACTAATTGTGTTTTTCATTGTGTCATGGAATGTTGTCGACTGCTGCCACTTTTTACAATGCTGGAAAATGTCTTTGGATTGTTTGGGGAAGTCTTTTCTATACCCATGTTCATTCTGGACTATAGGTACTCTCAGAAAAACGAGGTCAAATGCCAGCTTCTTAATTTCATTCTGGGAAGGGCAAAGATGGCTGTGTATCTGAGCAGAAGAAACACTGTAGAAAACTGGGGCTGATTATGCTGTTTTGTGTTTTTAAAAATGTTAAAAGCGCATTTAAAAGTACATTTTTATTATTTCAAAATGATGACAAATCTGGAAAGTTTTTGCAGTGTGTGGTGTTGTAAAAATATGCTTTGTGGCGTTGTGGATGATGAGCTGATCTTTGGGAGTGCACTGAGATGATTTGGATTCTGTGAATCTTATGTTACTGAGTGTGTTGGTTTTTATCCTGTTTATTATTGTTGTTTTGAAACATTTTTTTAATTTTTATTAAAGTATTGTTAAAAATCAAAATCTCTCTCTCTCTCCCCCTCTCTGCTTTTCTCTCTCTATCTGTACATATAAGTCTCTACAGCCCCATTGATCTGTCAATATTTGGTGGGTTTTTTCCTAGAACTTGAGTCACTACCCCAACCCCTGCCAGCTTTCTTTCAAAATTAATTTGCACGCAGCTTTTTGATATACAACATGTTTTCACCTTAAGGCCATTTAGATAGCGTTCATATATCTAGGGTGTCTTACAGTCAATGAGGAAGAACTGTTTGAAAATCTTCCACAACAAAAATTTGACTGAAACATGGCTTTTGTGAGATTTGAAACACTGACCCTTTTGCTGCAGAACATACACAGATATTTTTATTTATTTATTTTGTACTACCCTTAGAGTGGTCTGGTCATGAGCAAATACCTTTTTCTGACTTATCTTTTTCAGGAAGGGTCAGATACTAAGCAAGCGTCACAACATTAACACACCTACACTTTTGCTCTGGCTTTTGATGTAATGGTGCATGTGATCCTCTTTCTTCTGACATTTTGAACGTGTGAGGTCACCAGAGAGGTGGATGTTATTTGTACAATGAAATCATGTCAGACCAATTAAGAATCCATCTAATCCATGTTAACTCTTAGCTGACCCATCTGTAATACACACATCTGTATAAATAAACATCCTCGAGCATGAGCACACACTTGTTGTGTATGTATACACAGACATACAGTACACAAATAGCAAGCATATATATATATATATATATATATATATATATATATATATATATATATATATACACACGCACTCCAGATACTGAAAGCAAAGGTTCATATACTTTTGTCACTCACAGATATATAATATTGGATCATTCTCCTCAATAAATAAATGGCCAAGTATAATATTTTTGTCTGATTTGTTTAATTGGGTTCTCTTTATCTACTTTTAGGACTTGTGTGAAAATCTGATGATGTTTTAGTTAATATTTATGCAGAAATACACAAAATTCTAAAGGGTTCACAAACTCTCAAGCACCACTGTACACATTTACACAACCTCTTGCACCCATGCAATATGTGCAAATATGCATGCAAACATTTACACACCCTGAAACACATGAGTGGGGGGGGGGCACAGATGGATGCTAAATTTGCATTTACACAACAACATATACTCATGGATAATACTCTGCTGTCCATGGTGGTTGGCTGATATGAAGAGATGACTAGTGGACTTTTGAGTACATTCGTTGACATAGAAACATTACCATGCATACACACACACACACCCTCACACACATCTGTTAATGGGAATTTTATACAATCCTGCAAAACAAAAGCTTTCTCCTCCGAGACCAATAAGCCAATGAATAAAGTCATGATCAAATTACCAGGACCTGCTTTCAGACATAATTTGCCAAAATAAATAAATAAATAAAATCATTGGCAGGTTTTTAATGGTGGCTATTTTGCCTTTTTTTTCTTTTTTTTTTTGCAGCAGCCCTCTTAATAACTTATGTCTCTTCCGGAAGACTCCCCTGCAGTGTTTTCATGGTGTTGATATTGAATTTTTTTCATGTTTTTCCAGGACAGTTTAGGGCCTATTTGTAGATTATTGGAGTTGCGCTTCACCTGTTCCATCTATGACTGGATCCTGATGCTGCCATCAGTCCCATTGATCAGGTGCACTGTTTAAAACCAGAATCTGCCTGCAGACAGTAATTGAGGTGTGGGTTTAGTGGCAGAAACAAAGACATCAGACAATAGGACATAAGTGGGAGTTTCTTGGATTTTATTTGACGTATTAAAAAAGGATTGAATTGCGATTTAGGAGTGTGACTGACAATTTAGACGTGTCAGTAAAGATTAGCTATTAGTCAGTCTTAGTTTGCAAGTCTTACTTCAAGTGTCAAAGCATTGTATAACAAACAATGGCCGTCCTGAATGATGTTCAAGTGTAAACCTGACACAAACATGACGTGAACGAAAGTGAAGTATCTGATAGATAGGTTTTACAGAATATGGACAATTCAAAGAGTTCAAGCTATAATGACAGTTCATTCACTTTCAAATACTGCAGTTGGTTCCTTCTGGTGCTTACTGTATCGCCCTATGTGACAAATGTAGCACAAATGTGAGGAATTCCTTTGCCTATTATCTCTATGTGTAATTTCTTGGTTTCCAACGCACATTAAATCTATGTACATATGTGAATGCCAACAGCAGTGGTGGTCAGTGCAAGTGTCAAAGCAATCCACCTGTTGTGCACAGCAGGCATTCGAAATGTTTGATTCTGCCAACAACAGAAGACTATCACCTAGTATGTAAAGAAGACACGTGGTTGCAAGGGCTTTTTGTAGCTGGGCCAAAATACAGCTGAGGTATTGATCTCTCAGTTTTCAGATGACCACTGGGAACATTTAGATTCTCCCCACCCCCTACCCCCCCCAAAAAATAAAATATATATATGTGTGTGTGTGTGTGTGTGTGTGTGTGTGTGTGTGTGTTTGTGTGTGTGTGTATGTATCTACTCATATATTTTCGTAATGTGTGTGTGTGTGGTGTTAGTGTGGGTGTGTGTTAGTTAGTGTAGATAGCGGGACCAAAAACTAAAGCACTTATGATCCTAATTCTTTTTGGAGGTGGTAGGTATTGTTCCAGAGAGTACGGGAAAAATCTCAAAAAATTAAAATTATGCATAAATATGCAAAATATGCATTTTTATAAAAATGGCTAAAAACCACTTTTCTCGGCATTTCAGATGATTCTGAGCATCTTTGATTTTTTCACCTATATAAAAAAATGTTTTGGCATTATGCAAAATACGCATTTTTGCAAAAATGCACTTATGATCCTAATTTTTTTTGGAGGTGGTAGGTATTATTCCAGAGAGGACCAGAAAAATAGCAGAAAATTAAAATCAACTCCCATATTTTCGTAATGTGTGTGTGTGTGTGTGTGTGGTGTTAGTGTGTGTGTGTTAGTTAGTGTAGTTAGCGGGACCGAAAACTAAAGCACTTATGATCCTAATTCTTTTTGGAGGTGGTAGGTATTGTCTCAGAGAGTAAGGGAAAAATCCCAGAAAATTAAAATTATGCATAAATATGCAAAATATGCATTTTCTAAAAATGGCTAAAAACCACTTTTCTCAGCATTTCAGATGATTCTGAGCATTTGGGGGGAGGGAGTTGGAGTGGGGGGGGGGGTTAGGGGCAGTGGGAAGGCGGTTAGCTGGCAGGATAAAGAGGAGGGAGATTTAGATGGGTGGATAACCAAACCGCTACATTATCCACCCGTCTAAATCTCTCTCCTCTTCATCCTGCCAGCTACCGCCTTCCCCCTGCCCCTAAACCCCCCACCCCCACTCCAACTCCCTCCCCCCAAATGCTCAGAATCATCTGAAATGCCCCTGCCCCTAAACCCCCCCCCACTCCAACCCCCCCAAATGCTCAGAATCATCTGAAATGCCGAGAAAAGTGGTTTTTAGCCATTTTTAGAAAATGCATATTTTGCATAATTATGCATATTTATAATATCAATTTCATTTTCTGCTATTTTTCTGGTCCTCTCTGGAACAATACCTACCACCTCCAAAAAAAATTAGGATCATAAGTGCATTTTTGCAAAAATGCATATATATTTTGCATAATGCCAAAACATTTCTAAGTCCCAGAAATTTTTTTTATATAGGTGAAAAAAATCAAAGATGCTCAGAATCATCTGAAATGCAGAGAAAAGTGGTTTTTAGCTATTTTTAGAAAAAAATCCATATTTTGCATATTTATGCATAATTATGCATAATTTATCAACAGTAGGGGTAGTGCTCAACAAATAAGGAGCAAAATGATCCAGATTGCTTATAGCATGAAACAGGCTTGTACTGTCTCATAGAGAATTTACTTGACTAATTGGATTAATGTCCAATTAGCAGATTGATGTGGATTGTGAGGGGGCTTCAGTCTTTAATTGGATCCTTTTTAGCTAAAGACCACAGTCATCTCTAGAGAAAAGCTTTGATTCACAAAAGAAAAACCCAAAACCCAAAAGAAAACACTGGTTAGGTTGTTTTATGAGGGGTCACAAAGCCAACCAAGCAAAAGTGATTTACAATTTATTACAGATACATTCCCAGTGTAAACTACTTTACACAACTTTCTTTGATTAAAAGGTTATTGCACTGAATGCAACTGTGTTATATGTGACTTACTAACCTGAATGAAGTCATCAAGAGGACCCCTTGTTATGTTAACCAGACGTTTAATCAAATAGTGAAGATGATGAAATCAACACAGCCTGAAGCCTCTGTGATGGGGTATTGTTGGGGGGAAAGATGTCTAATCATAAACTCTATAATCCGGTAGAGTTTAATGCTAACAAATTTCCCTTCCTGTATACTTTCTATTACTGACATATTGAAGAGAACTCCACGAAGATCATTAAATCTTTCGGAGCTAGGCATTTCAATTGATCCAGCAGCATTCATCCATTTTCAGCATGGCAAGCCAAACAGATGGAAAGAAGGCGGACATCGAGTTTGGAAAAAGTGAAGACGATGAGGCTATAGCTAGCAGATACTGCAGAACAAAGTCATAAAATATCAACAGATACAACATCAATACTTAAAGCCAAAATTCAACGATGTTTTATTTATTTATTTATTTATTTTGCAGAGGGAAGGTGTTGATGAAACAACTATTGCAACCCCTGTTCCCTCTAATGATCTCTGGGATATAGAGGGCTCAATTCACAGCAGATACCACACATCACAAATTCAATCTCAGATGTCAGTTGAGCAAAAATACAATCCTCAAGACCGTAACTTCCATTCTCAGTACTTATCAAGTTGTTTATTTGTTATATGCCTCCCTAAAAATTAATAGGGTTCAGTGGATTTCAAGTTTTACAGCAGCAGCTACACTTGAGTTAGACAATAGTTAGAGAATGAAGATGAAATATCTACAGTACGCAACTTTTTTCAAAGAAATAAAGATTATCACGCTGTCTGTCAGTTATGGCGTTTTCACACTGGCCAATAAACCCGCTAACATCCGCTTTTGGTCAATGTAACATTCACCACCAAAGGCAAATGTTAGCGGGGTTTTTTTGGCCAGTGTGAAAGGGGTACAAGTTGTCTTTTGCATACACGTATAAATCTCACCAGTTTTCTGAAATGAGGAGATTTCGACATGTACACAAATATTCAGGACATTTTTGTACATCAAGGTGAGTCTAAAAAGGCACATTGAAGGAACACAGAGGTGTTATATGGAAAGTTAAGATAGCTGTCAATTAACTGTGGTTTCTACATGGCAAGATGTTATTGTTAGATTACCCCGTAGAGTTCAAATTATGACAATTCAAGCTAATTTAACCTGTGGGCCGGACAATGGGCCATCGGTGGCAATCATCATATTTGCAAGGGCAAATGCAAAACATTAGCAGTTTTAAAATAATTCCCAAATGTCTTTTCTTAAATGTCTATGTAAGAATGCACCAGGCTAGAGACTGTTAAGGCAGATGGCTTATCACAAGGAATAACAACTGTTTGGTGAGGACTTGCCAAACTGTGATGGAGGGGGGCAATCTTTACAGCCTGTGTCTAAGTGGTGTGCTACAGACCCCACTGGTCTCCTCTCTTCAGCCAGAGCCCTCTAGAGGCTTTCTCTCTTTTGCCTCACTGTTGTTGCTGATGACTTTCTTCCTGCTTGGTCTTGTGATGCCCAGGGTTTCATAGGCCTTGCTCAAGGATTGTCCTGCAAACCCCCTGCAGCTCACCTCAATCAGCATGCACTTGGACTTCCACCCCTGCACATGACAGTCCTCTACCAGCTCCTGGTATTTTGCCCTCTTCTCCCATGCCTCGTCCATCCTCTCCTCCCAAAGTACAGTGAGCTCAGTCAGGAAAATCTGCTTTGTGGCCTCAGAGATAACGATGATGTCTGATCTCAATGAGGTCTGGGTAATGTGGGCTGGGATCTTCAGCTACTTCTACAGGTCAACTGTCATTACCCAGTCTTGTGCAGCGGGAAGTAGACCAGCAGAGCAGCACTGGTCATGTGGCTTGGGTCCTGGGCTGTTTTGGTGGCATCTGGACACTGCTTGGCATCCTCCTCATCATATTCTTCATATATTTTATAATTCCATTATAATTCTGTTATCCTCTTTCAATGTTGTATTCTGTAAACTGTGTAAACACAACATCCACTGCACATTGTCCATTTTGTGAGAAAGATCCCTCCCCTGTTGCTCTCCCTGAGGTTTCTTCCTATTTTTTCTCCGTTAAAGGTTTTTTTTTTAGGGAGTTGTACCTTATCCGATTCGAGGGTCTAAGGACAGGATGTTGTGTTGCTGTAAAGCCCCTTAAGGCAAATTTGTAATTTGTGATATTGGGCTATACAAATAAAATTGACTTGACTTGCTCAAACTCTTGAAGCCATGTTCTTGCTTGCTTTTTTTGTCTCCTTTTTTTTCAGATGCTCCAAATTCACTGGCTCAACCATTCACTTTGACCCATGCCACCATGCTTGCGTTTCAGATTTATTTCTCAGATGATGCCATGGTATTCTACTTCTTCTTCTTTCGGCTTGTTCCCTGTTTCTCAGGGGTCACCACAGTGGATTTTATAGTTTCCATCAGTACCATGTGAGGGCACAGCACCAATGGTGGTCATTGTTAACCCGGGCCTCGATCGATCCGGCATAGAGCCTCGATTGATCTGGTATGGTCTTGTCAATCCACATAATGATTTGGCAGTTTTATGTTGGATGCCCTTCCTGACACAACCACTAACCCTATGGAGGGGAGCACAGGTAAAGTAATGGATGCCATCCCAGTATTAATGGACTTACGCCCATGCCTGTTGCATACCCATGGCATTCTACTTAAAACAAACAAAAACTAATCAAACCGGTCCACCTACAACCATCTTTTTTTATTTTTTCCCCCTTTTTCTCCCCAACTGCACTTGGCAAATTACCCCTCTCCGAGCCGTCCTGGTTGCTGCTCCATCTCCTCTGCTGAGCCGGAGAGGGCTGCAGACTACCACATGCTTCCTCCGATACATGTGGAGTCACCAGCTGCTTCTTTTCACCTGACAGTGAGGAGTTTCACCAGGGGGACATAGCACGTGGGAGGATCACGCTATTCCTCCAAGTTCCCCCTTCCCCCCTTCCCCCTTCCCCCTGAACAGGCGCCTCGACCAACTGACCAGAGAAGGCACTAGTGCAGCGACCAGGACGCATACCCACATCTGGCTTCCCACTCGCAGACATGGCCAATTGTGTCTGTAGACCAAGCCGGCGGTAACATGGGGATTCGAACCGGTGATCCCCGTGTAGGTAACCTGTCTTTTACTTAAAAGTTCAGTCACCACTGAAAACCTTTTGAGACCCTTGTAAACTACTTGCCATTCCGAAAATGTCAGAGCATAACATCGACAGATCCTTTTTTCATCACTGAATATGGACAAGTGGCTACTTGATCCTGGTTCCAAGTCAAGTCAAGTGAATTTTATTTGTATAGCCCAATATCACAAATTACAAATTTGCCTCAGTGGGCTTTACCGCAATACAATATCCTATCCTTAGACCCTTGCATCTGATAAGGCCCATTGTGGATCTCAGTCCAGTTTTAACTAATCCCGGTTTTGAAAAAGGACTCTCCCCACTAGCATTGGCTTACAGGCAAAGTCATAAATAAAGTGCTATATCAACATTTGGAAACACTGAATGTAGTTTCCTTCCTCTTATAAGTCGCAACAGTGACCTTGCTGAGGTGTCCTCATTTGCTTTTATAAATTCTCTGAATTGTCCAATTTCATCCACAGCATCTTCCTCCAGATCACCTGCCTATTTCTTCTGGAGATTAGCCACTCCTGTATATACACTACCGTTCAAAAGTTTGGGATCACCCAAACAATTTTGTGTTTTCCATGAAAAGTCACACTTATTCACCACCATATGTTGTGAAATGAATAGAAAATAGAGTCAAGACATTGACAAGGTTAGAAATAATGATTTGTATTTGAAATAAGATTTTTTTTACATCAAACTTTGCTTTCATCAAAGAATCCTCCATTTGCAGCAATTACAGCATTGCAGACCTTTGGCATTCTAGCTGTTAATTTGTTGAGGTAATCTGGAGAAATTGCACCCCACGCTTCCAGAAGCAGCTCCCACAAGTTGGATTGGTTGGATGGGCACTTCTTGCGTACCATACGGTCAAGCTGCTCCCACAACAGCTCAATGGGGTTCAGATCTGGTGACTGCGCTGGCCACTCCATTACCGATAGAATACCAGCTGCCTGCTTCTGCTCTAAATAGTTCTTGCACAATTTGGAGGTGTGTTTAGGGTCATTGTCCTGTTGTAGGATGAAATTGGCTCCAATCAAGCGCTGTCCACTGGGTATGGCATGGCGTTGCAAAATGGAGTGATAGCCTTCCTTATTCAGAATCCCTTTTACCCTGTACAAATCTCCCACCTTACCAGCACCAAAGCAACCCCAGACCATCACATTACCTCCACCATGCTTAACAGATGGCGTCAGGCATTCTTCCAGCATCTTTTCATTTGTTCTGCGTCTCACAAACGTTCTTCTTTGTGATCCAAACACCTCAAACTTGGATTCATCCGTCCACAACACTTTTTTCCAGTCTTCCTCTGTCCAATGTCTGTGTTCTTTTGCCCATCTTAATCTTTTTCTTTTATTGGTCAGTCTCAGATATGGCTTTTTCTTTGCCACTCTGCCCTGAAGCCCAGAATCCCGCAGCCGCCTCTTCACTGTAGATGTTGACACTGGTGTTTTGCGGGTACTATTTAATGAAGATGCCAGTTGGGGACCTGTGAGGCGTCTGTTTCTCAAACTAGAGACTCTAATGTACTTATCTTCTTGCTCAGTTGTGCAACGCGGCCTCCCACTTCTTTTTCTACTCTGGTTAGAGCCTGTTTGTGCTGTCCTCTGAAGGGAGTAGTACACACCGGTGTAGGAAATCTTCAATTTCTTAGCAATTTCTCGCATGGAATAGCCTTCATTTCTAAGAACAAGAATAGACTGTCGAGTTTCAGATGAAAGTTCTCTTTTTCTGGCCATTTTGAGCGTTTAATTGACCCCACAAATGTGATGCTCCAGAAACTCAATCTGCTCAAAGGAAGGTCAGTTTTGTAGCTTCTGTAACGAGCTAAACTGTTTTCAGATGTGTGAACATGATTGCACAAGGGTTTTCTAATCATCAATTGGCCTTCTGAGCCAATGAGCAAACACATTGTACCATTAGAACACTGGAGTGATAGTTGCTTGAAATGGGCCTCTATACACCTTTGTAGATATTGCACCAAAAACCAGACATTTGCAGCTAGAATAGTCATTTACCATATTAGCAATGTATAGAGTGTATTTCTTTAAAGTTAAGACTAGTTTAAAGTTATCTTCATTGAAAAGTACAGTGCTTTTCCTTCAAAAATATGGACATTTCAATGTGATCCCAAACTTTTGAACGGTAGTGTATGCATGGAATATTGCTCAAAAATCCAAATGTCTGCTGAACATCTTTGTAGGAGTGATTCCTCTGATCTAGTTCTGTGACAAGTCGATCTATGATGGTGATAAAACTGTTGCTTTGAATTTGTCTCAGCCTGATCACTCACAGTCAGGTTCAGTGGATTCATCTACTTAGTTTTTTTTTCTTCTGTGCTTCTGTTTGTCCACTGTGTGTCCACATCTCATGCTCGTAGATCCAAGCCTTGAATTTTCCAGGGAGACCGGATCGGTCCACTGCTATCGAGATTGGCGGTGGTAGTCCTGATGTAGTCTTCAGGCTGCAGTCGAAGACCTTCCTGTGACATTTTACTGACTTCTCGGTGATGATTGGGGTCTACTCTTCTTCCATCTTGAAACTGAACTTCGCCACTACCTTTCCCCTCTTCAGCACCATGGAGCGACATTTTTCTGGTTTAAAACTCATGAGTGCCCAAGACATGAGTCTCTCCAGTGCCTGCAGGATCCATCTGGCCCCTGGCACTGCTTTTGTCGTCACCGTTACATTGTCCATAAAGGCTCTGATGGGAGGGTGCCCTGTTCCGGACTTGCTGAGCAGGCCCCGGTACTCCTTCTCTGCTGACTTCACCAGTATGTTCATAGCCAGCGTGAAGAGGGTTACCAAGATGGTGCAACTGGTTATGATCCCTACTTCCAGCTGGTGCCAGTCGGATGTCACTGGGCCAAAGGAGACCCTCATACTGAACTTGCTGTAGTAGTCCAGGATGAGATATTTCACCTTGAGGGGGACATGATGTTTCTCCAGTGCTACCTCAAACAGCTTGTGGGTTATCGAGCCGTAGGTGTTGGCAAGATGCAGCCACAACACAATCAGGTCCCCTTTGCTGCTCTCCCTTGCTTCCCTGATGAGCTGGGTTACCATGCCTGTGTGCTCCAGACAACCAGGGATACCTGGGATCCCTCCCTTCTGCACAGTGGTGTCTATGTGTCTGTTGCTCAGCAGGAAGTCAGAGAGTCTCTTGGCTACAATGCTGAAAAAGATCTTGCCTTCAACACTACGCAAGGTGATGATCCAGAACTGGTCAATGCTCTCTGCTCCTTCCTCCTTGGGTATGCATACTCCTCCAGCATGCCTCCATGACTGGGTGATCTTTTCCCTCCTCAAGACAACCTTCAAGGCCCTCCAAAGCCAGTTAAGCCAGTCTGGGCAGTTCTTATGTACATGCATGCCTGTGGCAAGCACACATCTATGTGCTTTATTTCCTCAGTGTTTGGTTTGAGTAAGATTTTACAACTGTATACAAGTGCATATCTCATAAGCAATGACCATTTTAACAATGTCAGTCATTTAAGAACCCAGATATCTTTACAGCTTAATCCATTACAGAGTGCAGATAATTTTAAATGAGCAAAATGTGTGTGTGTTTTCTGTTTTATCTGTCAAATCCATCCCCCTCTTTTATACTCCTAAGTAACCCAATCATGATTACCAGTGATCTGGGCCTTTTTTGTTTTTTAACTAATTGTAAAAAAAAAGAAGACATTTTATGTCACGTGGATGTAATCCCTTGTTAAGGCAAAAGTGGAATCTGTGATTTATTTTAGTGTAAAACTGAGATATATTTACATATGTAATTGAAGAGTTTGCGGTATGGATGGGAAATAAACATTTTGTGTCTTTCTCAAATGACCATAATTGAAAATATAGGCCTGGTTTACTCCAGTGTTTACAATAATTACTAAACTAAACAAACCTTTTACAGCATCAGAAAACATTCAAAACTCGGATTTAGCCATTTTCAATATTAGTCCTTGTATTAATAGACCTGTCAATCAATTTGGTAATGACAGTATGTTCTAATCCTGTCATTTATATTTTGGCAGTGGTGCAACCCTGTTGTTTACATTTGAATTATGGATCATAGCTTTAAATAACTTAACACTGCATTTTTCTGCCTAACCTTTGCCTCGATGTGACTCATCGTCCTGTGCTGACCCTGTCTGTCTGTCTGTCTGTGTAGGTACATGGCCATTATTCACCCCTTGCGGCAACGCATGTCGTCCACAGAGACCAAGGTTCTGGTGGGGGTGATCTGGGTGCTCGCTATGCTCCTGGCGTTCCCCCAGTACTACTACTCCAACACCGACCAGCTCCCTGGACGTGTGGTCTGCTACATTGACTGGCCCGAGTACACCAGCTATGACTTCAAAAAGATGTAAGTTTGTGTGTGTGTGTGTCTCTCTCTCACTCTCACTCTCTCTCTCGATCCAATAGCTATTCAACTCTTAATTTCTTTTCAGCTGAAAGCAAATGCAGGAGGACTTTTTTCCCCCATCCCTCTGTTAATGAAAGAGGTGGGGTGTGTGCGTGTGTGTATTTATGGGGGGGGTGATGCAGGACTCTAGGATGTAGTCCATGACTAAATATAACATTTTTTGAGATTTGCGGAAATTTTTTTGTAATTTTTTTGATATGCATTGATTATCAATGGGGCAGCATGGTGGTGCAGCCGCGGCGAGAACGGCTGGCTGTGAGAGTTGGGGCGGCGTGGCCGAAGTGGATTCACACTCATCTTCTGCTCCAAACATGTTCAGTTCGGGGTCACCAATGTGGCAGGATGAGGAAAAAACACAGGAGACGAAGGCGAGTTTGCTGTTTATTCCTCAGCTCCAAAACCAAACTACAGCAGGAACAACCCTGCACCAGCAAGCCTGGGAACGTAAACCACGCCCCCAGCTCACAGTCCTGCTGGGTGAGAGGCATAGCCCCTAGTATCTGCCACAATATATATATATATATATATATATATATATTACTATGAATCTATATTGACACATCACTTTTGGTAAACTGCAAAAACCTCGAGTTTGACAGCACATAGAAAGAGCTTGTTGTTCAACTGTAAAGTCAATGTGCAATTTCACTTCATTCGAAAGCCGGCAGTGAGCAGAGACTTGTGTCCCATCGGACCCACTTATCACAAAAGGCGAAGATGGCTGTCTGTATATATAGAGGGATGCCCTTTGTTTACCTCTGCTATCGACTCTCAGGTTTCCATATGCCTCCTATCAACATCTTTGACTGATGATTGATTGTATCGGAGGAGGCATGTGGTAGTCTGCAGCCCCCCCCCCCCAGATCGGCAGAGGGGGTGGAGCAGTGTAATGACTTGTATTCGCATGCAGACTGCCATAAAGGAACTGCTGATCCATAAGTAACAAAAGTCTGAACACTACTGACCAGATGAGTATTTGCTACAAATGTTCTTATTGGTGTTAATAAGGGCTGATGGCTGGAGACATACCCCTGCCGCCATTCACGCAAAATCCAAGTCATTACCAGATCATATTTGTTGGGCAATGTGCGCATACTAAATGACTTCTGGCCATGCTGGATTTATCCTCTTCCTTTTCTGCTAACCCTTGAGCAAAACAACTCCAGATCAGTATCTAAGTAAAACAGCAAGCGAATGTTTTAACTCCAGTGTTGGGTGTAAACTAGTGTTTATTCTGCAACACCTTGTTCCCTGGCTCTTTGCCATCGATAATGTGGTGTGGAAAGCTAATATAGGTATACTCATTATATTGCAATTACGGCCTTTTGCCGTTTCCACGGGAACAAGCGAAGCGTAAATACTGGGTATGAAATTCATTCAGGTAGATGTGTTTAGTTACTGATACGAGGTGAAAAGCCTCTGATTCTGTTTTAGTAGTCGGACGCACGGCGAAGGGAATATCTAGAGGAAGGGTGGCCCACTCACCGAAACAGACTTCTGCATTTTCTTGGAGCTTACTTTCATTTTATTGTACGTGCTAGACGACTGCAGCTACTGGATTAGTGAAATTCAAACATTTTCTCAACATTATCTCCTTGAAGTAAACTAAATTAGTCTTCTGATTTAATCTGTTGCACCTGTCTAATGAATCAAATGACAATAAGCTAATATTATTTGACCAAGGATGTGAACAACCGTAAAAAAAAAAAAAAGAAGAACAGACGGGGCATATCTCATGGAAACATGGACTTCGTAAACCAAAGGGAGCTGGATGAGAAGGAAATGGTGCATGATGGTAGTCTGTGACTCATACACTTCCAGTCTGTGCTGCAGCCTGCTGTAAAGTTGTGTTTGGGTTGCATTAGACACATTCAGCTGACATTGAATCAAGTAGTAGATCAAACCGGGTACCACTCCAAATAATACACTGATCTCATTTAGGTGAGGATTTAGGTTATAAGTATACATTCTGCATCCGCCCAAATATGCTTATGCTCTTTTACATCATGCCCAGTTTGCAATCACAGCACTCAAACATCCCCAAATCCTCTGTGAACAGCACACATGGCCATTGAAACTCTAATAAATGGTCACACTCATATTTGCATATGAAACTCCTCGTTGGTTTCAGTCGTTATGCAACTGTATTGTATATAAGGGTGGGGGTATCTGCAGTCAGATTAGACTGAAGATGTCACTTAGTTGAGTGATGAAAGATATCTGTTAATAAACGTCGTGTCCAGATGAACTGATTCAACCCTCTCTGATTTTCTTACCTGGATTATCGAGCATGCATCAGGATATCGCCCAGTGTCCTCTGTTCCCAGCCCGAAACCAACAGATTAGCTGTTTATAGCTGCTATTGACCGGTAGTTAACATGCTTATGTATTATTTGTAGGCATGAGCAGGGTTTCGAACACATTTCCACGAAGGCAGTTTCACTATGTGGTGAACCCTCTCACATACTAAACTCTCCTTTATCAGCCTGTCCTTGCCTGTTCTCTAACCGATTAAACTTCAAAACAGCCAAACAACAGCCAGCCGCTGTGAATTCAGGGGACATTTGAAAAATACCAACTTCTTAATTATATCATTGATACCGCTCTTTCCTTAATGCCTTTGTACCTTTCCCTCTTCGCTTTGTCATACCACTGCCTTTATAAGCTCCTACTCCTGCCCCACTGAGCGAAAGAGAGAGGCCCCTCAATCGGAGGTCATCAAATGTTAAATTTTGAAGTTCATAACTGTTCATTGTCCCATATTCAATGTAGGTGAATTTAGGCCACAAACATTTGTTGCAGTATTTTCTTTTTTTTTTTAGGACCCCCCCCCTTTTCTCCCCAGTTGTACTTGACCAATTATTCCACTCTTCCGAGCCGTCCCGGTCACTGCTCCACCCCCACTGCTGATCCGGGGAGGGCTGCAGACTACCACATGCCTCCTCCGATACATGTGCATACACACTATACACAGGATGAAATTAGGAAGCCAGGAAAACAGAGACATGCAGGCACCGCCCCCCCCCAATAAATAAATAAATAAACAAACTGTGTGCAGCTCTGATCACAGCTCTTCCATTGGCCTCCATGCAGCTCAATGAAGCAACGTTTGCTCTGTCCTGCTGACACTCTGCTACTGTCCCTGCTGCCACCTCCTCCCTGCAGCTCCTCTGTGGAATACAGTTTAATATGAACAGCAAAGTGGCAATCATGACGTTCATGATGGGATCACTGTCACACTTATTACTTTTTTAATGACGCTGTAATCAGGAACACGCGGAAGCTCGGTATTTGTGTAATTTGGCCCAGCTGTCGCTGCTGTAAATTGACACGTCTGAGCAAGGCTGCCATGCACTAAGTCAGCAGCTCCCCGTACCTCACTCTCTGGGTGTTACCCTAGCTCTGCCATTGTCTACACCCTGTCTGGCGGTCTTGTGCATTCTCAGCCAGTGGAAATTGGGGAGCAAAGCCTCATGGGAAGGTATAAATAGATTGGATGTGTTGCCAGAGCATTAGTCTATGATAACCACTCAACCGTCCACCACGATCCACCACATGCTTGCATTGTACAGGACACATGCATACGCGCGTGCACACGCACGCACACGCACGCACACACACACACACACACACACACACACACACACACACACACACACACACACACACACACACACACACACACAACACACTATAACAACCATAGAGAGCAGACCAAACAAAGAGAGAACACCTTGTAGTACTCTGTGCTCCGTTCTTCCACAAATTGGGAACCATATGAGCAAAGACTGTGATCTGTGCCAGTAAGGCAGCATAGAGCCCAGTGTCATGTTACTTCCTGTCTTCATTTCCCTCACACACACACACACACACACACACACACACACACACACACACACACACTGAGTTAGGCATGCATATTACACTCACACATACGGACATAAACAAGCTCTTGCACACATTTGTATGCTGAAATCCACATACTCACCTCTACTTCCATTCACATGCACTTTTTCTTAGCATGCTCGGCATTAAAACACACTCACATACACATAGATATACACATAAACGAACACAAACAAGACACCAGTGTCACAGACACCAACAGATCTAATACAGGTTTGCCCTGGGGTCAAGGTAAGGAGCCATCACCAAGGGTTAACACATACTGTGGATCATCTGTCTTAAGTCTTATATCAACCACCAAATGTGGCCTTCACCAACTGAGATTTTATTGATTACCTTCTCAATATCTACACATAATCAATAAACTATGACATAGGTAGGTGACACAGTACAGCTTCCAATTCCCCCTTGAGCTCCATCCATTGCACTGCAAAATCAGATGCAAACAGGGCGTCTTCCCAAACTGCTTGTGTATCAGAGAAAAAATAGGGCATGGCACACTGATTTGTGCAAACTGTCTTAAAATCCATGACAAACTCAGCCACAAATAAGATCAGTTCTTCAGGCAGATTGCCACCATTTCCCCCAAACGGGCAGAATATCAGTTCTGCACACTACACAACTCCTGTGAGAGTGTATTGTGGGTATATGTGTGTGTGTGTGTATGTCTACACGCACACATGCCTATAAGTATGTGTTAGCATGCGGGTTTCTCCATCTTCACGCTTGTTTATATGCCTCCATGACAGTTTGTCGGTGCGGACACACTGTTTGTGCAGGAGGCTTGTGCCGGTGCGTTTGTCTCTCTGGTTTATAATTTCACTGCTTCAAATAGGTTACAGATGTCCCGGCCCGCTCGGTGGCGTTAAAACCGGGGTGTGAGGTTGTCGACCTTGCTGTCTTCCACAGAAGCGGCCGTGACAACACCTCTACTTACATCACGGCTGCAGCTAGTCGCGTTTACAAGGCTGACTTTTCCGAGGCGAGAGAGGAGGCTTGCTTATGACACCGGCTGTGATGGAAATTTGTTTCAAATAACGTGAGCACTTTAGTGGAAGCAGCGGGAGTCCGGCACAGCCCAGAAGAGAAAAATGTGGCTCGATGCCTCTCCTATTTTTTTCCACAGTCAGGTCAAGAGGGGCTGGAGAAAAGAAAAAATACATTTCTCCTCCCTGCATTTTTCTTTTTTTCAATTATTAAAACCTCCCTGCATTTCACTGCCTCCACCAAATGTTGTTTTGCAAAATGAAAAAAAAAATCTGCTGGAATGCTAATGAATTACGTTGAGTCCCTGCTCTTGTTTTGGGTTCGGGACGTTCCACTTTGTCATTATCAGAAGTGCGTATTAGGAGCCCATAACAGCTAATTTCACACATCTTTGACAACATTACTGGAGGATGCATTAATGGAGGAAGCATTCGGGGAGAGAGAGAAAAGAGGGTATGTGTGACCCTACTGCGCTTAATTGTTTTCAATAGACCGTTTTAAAAAAAGGAAAAGAGAAATTCATGCTTATATATGCGCACACACGCACGCACGCACGCACACACATACATGCATGCACGCAAGCACACACACACGCAATTATTTACATCCTTTAAGAGTTTTCCTGGGTGTCTGGGTGGCGTGGCGGTCTATTCCGTTGCCTACCAACACGGGGATCACCAGTTCGAATCCCCGTGTTACCTGTGGCTTGGTCGGGCGTCCCTACAGACACAATTGGCCGTGTCTGTGGGTTAGAAGCTGGATGTGGTTATATATCCTGGTCGCTGCACTTGCGCCTCCTCTGGCCGGGCGGGGCGCCTGTTCGGGGGGGGGGGCTGGGGGGAATAGCATGATCCTCCCACATGCTACATCCCCCTGGTGAAACTCCTCACTGTCAGGTGAAAAGAAGTGGCTGGTGACTCCACACGTATCGGAGGAGGCATGTGGTAGTCTGCAGCCCTCCCCGGATAAGCAGAGGGGGAGGAGCAGCAACCGGGACAGCTCGGAAGAGTGGGGTAATTGGCCAGATACAATTAGGGAGAAAAAGGGAAAAATCCCCCCCCCCAAAAGAAAAAAGAAAAAAAGAGTTTTCCTTTAAGATTACATGCACTGCCACTTGTGTGCAGACAAACGCCTCCCATTTCTCCTCCATCTAAGAGGATGAATGGCGGCTTCAGTTTTCTCTGAATTGATTTTCGCAGGCCTGCTGCTAAATATTAACAGCAACCAGCACAATGTCCTCTCTTAATGTCTGCTGTTAGAGGGAAGAGGCTAGGCACTTGGCAAAAGAGACTTTGGCTAGTATGTCAGGCAATCACTTGACCCGTGCAATTTGCTTTAACACTTGATTTGTCTGAAGTGCAGGAAATGACACGTCTTGTTCCACAGCCTGATGAGTTAGGATGGCCAATTATCAGCATGTTCTGACACATTAAAAACTGAATGGTCCTCACTTAATTTTCTTTCATGTCATTCAGAGTTGTGTGGCGAATATCCTTGCAGACATGGGGTGGCGCGGTGGCGCAGTGGTTAGCGCGGTCGCCTCACAGCAAGAAGGTCCTGGGTTTGAGCCCCGGAGCAGTCCAACCTCGGGGGTTGTCCCGGGTCGTCCTCTGTGTGGAGTTTGCATGTTCTCCCTGTGTCTGGGTGGGTTTCCTCCCACAGTCCAGACATGTAGGTCAGGTGAATCGGCCGCACTAAATTGTCCGTGTGTGTGTGTGTGTGTGTGTGTGTGTGTGTGTGTGGACTGTCCAGGGTGTCTCCCCGCCTGCTGCCCAGTGACTGCTGGGATAGGCTCCAGCATCCCTGCGACCCTGAAAGCAGCATAAGCGGTTTGGATAATGGATGGATGGATATCCTTGCGGACATTGGGCAGAAGGCAGGAAGACAATTTGGATAGTCAGCTGTCATTCACGGGGCCCAAACATGTACCCCCCCCTGCCACACACACATACACACCAACACCATTCAGCTTAGAGAGAATTTAACTCACTAATCAACCTAAGATGAATATCTTTGGCCTGTGGGAAGACGTGGACATACCCTGAGAAAACCCACGCACACATGGGAGAAATATGCAAATTGCGTTAGTAGTATGCAGAAACTATGAAGGTCACAGCAACATGCTCACATAGTTCTCCCAGATGCATAATAATGCATTTTAGATGGTGAAGTTAGCAAGTCACTGCAATTTGAACGAGAGTGAATGGAGGCGAACTGAAACTGCGAAAAATCTTGACAGTATGTTTTGGACTACTTCACGCGCTGACCCAGAACATGTCAGTCAGTAAATCCTAAGCATAGCAACTCAGTTAAAAAAGAAAAAAACATATGGTAAAGTGTTAAAGTCCACACCATATAAGCAGAAGTTATTCACCTGTCTGGTATAATGTGGACATTTGTGTTGGGAAGAAATGGGTTAAAGAGAGAGTCTTTGGACTCGCACACATCTTGTATTTTTACCCTTTTGAGAAATGGAGAGGAAAAGCGGTTCATGTTATAATTATTTGCCAAGGATATTATGTGTAAGGCTCAGCTGGACTTTTCCCAGTGAGGATAAACAGATCGTGACTCTGTGTACGTCCAATTTGACGAGTCTTCCTCCTTTTGTGCGCAGTTTTATGATCATACCGTCGAACAAAGACACAGCTGGAGTCACACACCCCGTTACGCACACTCGCCTGCATGCGTGCATGTATACAGTAAGCACACTGACACCCAGGGCTGACACGGTACAAAGCCGAGGTTCAAATAAGTGAAACCAAATACAGGATTAAAATTTTAAAACATAAATAAATTACACACGCACGTATGCGAGCGCACACACACACGCACACACACACACCCATATGCACACACTCACACTGCTGAAGTCTAAAAGGATGAGCGATGTGTCCATGAAAGATGACCGTATAATCGGAGAAATACGGAGCCTGTCATGAACAGTTATTTCATAAAGGCTCTAAATTCATTGGACAGTTAATTAAGCAGAAGTCTAAAGGCTTCCATGTCATATCCACACAAAAAAAAGAAGAAATAGTGGCTCCCTGTATCTCAGTGCCCGGCCCTTCACATCCCAGTGTCTGATATAATAACCCGTGAAATGCAAAGGTAATCTACACATTAGCGGTCCTGTGGCGTCCTCATCAGATAATTCAGACGGCGATTTGGTTCAAACGCTCAGATGCCCTCAGGCTGGCAAAGGATCCCCGATCCCCCAGCCCCTCTTCTGTAGTCTGACATCTCCCAAGGAAATGCATACACACAGCTTGTGTGTAAGACCAATTTCTTATTAACTGAATGTACATTTACAATGGAAAGCAATTCTGATTCTGACGCTGACGTTGCAGATACTGTGTGAGCGTGGCCATCCTGGTTTACTTCCTGCCTCTGTTGGTGATGGGCTGGGCGTACCTTGTGGTGGGACTGACGCTATGGGCCAGCGAGATCCCCGGAGACTCCTCGGACCGCTACGCAGACCAGCTGACAGCCAAGCGCAAAGTAAGTCCTGGCTGCAAACAAGCTTTTTACACAGCAGGGGAAAAAAAATGGGGTAACACCTTCTATGAAGCTTGCATCTATAATGTCCTATAAGCATCCATAACGCCCTATAAGCATCTATTGCATCTATAACGTCCATACTTTCCTATAATGTGTATTACAATGACTAAGGGCTATGGCTGAAGACTGTGAAACAGCACTGAAGTCTCATTATGCATCTCTACAAAACTTCAGCAAAACAAGTTGGCTATGTTGCATTATGACATTTGACAGATAAACAGGCTAATGATAACATATTTATAATACATATAAATCCGCTTTAAATTGACATAATGTATCATAAAGGTGGTTATGAGGTGTTGTGAGGGCATATACATGGTTATAATGAATCTTACAATGACTTATAGCTACACATATAGGGCATTATAGATGCTTATAGAGCGTTATAGATGCTTATAGGGGGTTATAGATGCAAGCTTCATAGAAAGTGTCAAGAGTTTTAGCTTTTGTCATGAAAATCGCTATTCAATGATTTGAATTCAGAACACTTTACAATATTTGATCAAACTCTTTTGACATCCTGATGGTTATCAAGTAAGTAGATAGACTGGGTACGACGTTAAACTGCAACCGTCGGGTCGTCGGCGACTAAACCGGCACCCCCACTTCAACCCTTGGGTTGTTGTGAGGAGGGTGTGTGGACACCCAGCAGGACTAAAAACAAAACTTGTCAGAGGGCGGATGAGTTCCTCTGTGAATCAACGGCCATCCATACCTGGAGAGGAGATAGGGACCACCAGGTACTACCCCTAATGAAACAATGATGACTCAACCAAACTCAATTACCATACCGGATTGGTCAAGGCCCGGGTTAACAACGGCCACAGCTGCGATGGATAGGGAACGGTGGAAGAGACTTGTTGAGGCATCAGCTGTGCTCCTACGACCTCTATAGGTTACGGAACTGATGATGATGATGAGATGGACTGAGTAAAAAACATTCTGTGGCCTCTGTAAGCAGAAACAGAAAATGTTCTCAGGTCTTGCTTCTTATCAACCAATCAGGAGAGTTCTTTTCAAGGCAGTCTCTCCATTGGTCCTCGTTGCTATCAATCAGTTTGCAGGTAGCATAGGTCCAGACTGACCAATGAACATCTCCAGGCTGTCCTCCGGATTTCCACTGCCCTGTCCCTGAAAGCAAATGTACCTCGCCTGTGTCAGCAGAAGAAGTGCCAGGTTTCTGGCAAGAAGTAGGCTAAATGTGTAGGCCTAGGCTAGTCTACACTGTGGACATAGTTACCTATTCAGGCGAAAACTCTGAAAAAAAGTGAAACAATAATAAAAAACGATGTGAAGGTTATACAGTCGAATAGTTTTTCTTCATCCCTATTGCACCGGCCCTCCTCCATAAGACCACCTGCCACATGGCCCCCAGGTAATTTGAGTATGAGACCCCTGGTTTACAGACTGTTCAGACTTCCTTTGATAGTTAATACTGACTAATATGACCTTCAGTGCAACAGCTGTCATGTATATGCAAGAAAAAGTCCCGCAAAATGTCCTTGAAAAGACCTGGAGAATGACTTCCTAAAAACATTGGGAATCCTGAAAATAGTTTTACTGGTTTCCAGTGCAGTTTCATATGTTTGTTTTTTTCCCCAAGATAATGCCACCCAACAATACTGTTGTATTAACAATAAATGATCTTACAGACACAGATTTTTTAAACTAATTTTCAGACAATAAAGAAAATTATGAATACAATGATTTGATTTCCAATTCTGGATTAAACAATTTGTTTTTCCATGTCATTTTACATGTTATTGCGGTACAAAGTTGGGATCATGCAAGGACAAAAAGACAGTTTTACATTGTGCAGCAGTTGTTTTGTTCAGCGCTGTGCAAAAGAAATCAACCAACACAACCCATATCACAGGCGCTACAAGGAATCTGCCCTCCCCGACAAGGAGGCGGCAGTCTCTGCACCGAAAAACACCTTACTGAGCTTCCTTCAAGCATACCAGTGCTTTGACATGTCTTCCTGCCTCCTCTGGCTTTTTCTCGCTGGACTTGCTGGGACATGCACACACACACACGCACAAAAAAACACACACTCACACACACACAGGCACAGAAAGGTGAACTGGGGTCAGGTGCGCTTCGTTATCGATCTGTTCCACCTGAAAATACCCCTGTACCTCTGCCAATCTGCCTTAGGCTGAGATGCCAACCAGCAAGAAACGGACCCCCTATCCACACACACACACACACACACACACACACACACACACACACACACACACCTTTTGGGCAGGGAGAGTAAATCAGTGATTGCCATATGTGCCCCAGGCCAATGGATCACGTTCAATTTTAAAGGCTGTAGAGGTTGGTGGTGGCGGAGGTTACGCCACTTCAGCAGGTGCTGAGCACACACAAATCCTGTTGCATCTCTGCTTTATTAGACCGGATAAATGAATCAACAGTCGCATCTTTAAACCAGATGGAGTTAAACGCGGCATCAGGAGTACGCCTGGACTAACCGGGCCGGCATTGCAAAGTGCTACCTTTAAAGTGTAACCCATGCTGGACGTGGTATTGTTTAGAACTGTAATGAGCAATGTAATCTACTGGAGTAATTCACAAGAGGAGGTGCAGGTATAAGGCGGAGTGGTACATGCCGTGTGGGCAGTAGTTAAAAGCTGAAATTGGTGACTTTCTCCAATCGATCCCTCCCTCTGGAAGCAACAACTACAAACAAGGTGCAGCAGCCCTTATCGCTCCTGTGCCGTCAGTTCAGCAGTAAACAGTTCCTGCCTTTGTAAAACCAAAGCCAACACAGACAATCTAATTTATTATAAACTACATTAAATTATATGGGGACACTGTTTTAGAGAATACTACTAAAAAGACCTAGATCAGGGGTGCCCACAATTTTTTGACTCGTGAGCTACTTTTAAAATGACCAGGTCAAAATGATCTACTCATATTAAAAATAATAATAAAAATACTCAATACATGTTTTACATATATATGAACATTTATATGCAGTGTGTGTATTTATATACATGTTGTGTTACATATACAGTATTGCAATGGATTTGCATTTATATTGAACCTTACACAGGCAATAATCGTACCAAGCATTTGCTACTACACTATGTTGAAATTGCATCACTGCATGAACCTTCACAGCTGAGGTAAATAGATTTGTGATCTCTACCTCTCTACTCTGAGGATGACCTGCACCGGAGGGAGTCAGACAGGTTGCATAGTTCGGACAGTAGCTGCTGGTAGCCAGCCTCAAGCAGGCCTCCAAATGATCATCTGTCATGGTGGAACGGTATTTGGACTTGATAATCTTTATGTGAGAAAAGGCTGACTCACACAAATAAGTAGAGCCGAATAATGCCGTCAAGGAGGTTGCGCATTTCCTCACGTCAGTAATACTGATTGCAGAATTGGTAGATTAGCTGTCCATGGTTACATCGTCATCACGTTTAAATCTTTCCTTCCTGTTTGAGAGGGAACATGTTTACCGCTGCACCAGTGTTTCCTCCACCCTCCTCCTCCTCTCTGCCCTCTCCTTCTCTGCATTCATTCAGTTTGATCTTTTCACTGCTACGTCAGTCCCACATAACGCTCTCTCGTGATGAGAGTAGGTTAAATACTGCCTTTTCTGTCTCTGAAAAACCAAAGAAAAAAAAGATATCGTGAATTTTTCAAATAGTATAAAAGTATGGTATCTCAACTAAATCTGTTTTGACCAAACGCCAAGAGGTGAGTTCTTGTAGATAGGTAGTACAGTATATATGGTTTTCTTTCTTATCATACTTTTTATCTTATTAATTCAGGATTCTTTTAATGTTTTTCATTGGATATTTAACCTAACTTCGAGTTTTTATAAACCCCTATGCGTGTTATATTGTTTATCACTGAAGCACTTTGAATTTATTTTGTATTGAAAATATGCTATGCAAAATTGATTTCATAGGCGTCCGGGTGGCATAGCGGTCTATTCCGTTGCCTATCAACGTGGGGATCGCCGGTTCAAATCCCCGTGTTACCTCTGGCCTGGTCAGGCGTCCCTACAGACACAATTGGCCATGTCTGTGGGTGGGAAGCCGGATGTGGGTATGTGTCTTGGTCGCTGCACTAGCGCCTCCTCTGTTTAGTCGGGGCACCTGTTCGGGGGGGATAGTGTGATCCTCCCACGTGCTACGATCCCCTGGCGAAACACCTTACTGTCAGGTGAAAAGAAGTGGCTGGCGGCGCCACGTGTATCAGAGGAGGCATGTGGTAGTCTGCAGCCCTCCCCGGATCGGCAGAGGGGATGGAGCAGTGACCGGGACGGCTTGGAAAATAGGGTAATTGGCCAAGCAGAATTAGGGAGAGAAAGGGGGGGAAATTTGATCTCATGTTTTAGTTCAGTTAATATTCAATTACAAAGCTGACATGTGATTCAAAAAACAATAAGCTAGAATGAGTAGGAAGATAATTTAAGTCTGTGAATAAATAGTTGAACAAAATGATAATAAATATACATTTTGGAAAGGGAGGATCGTTTTTCTATTTGTTTGACAAACTGGTACGACTGCCGTATATCTGTGAAACACATCCTTGGTATTTTTTTTGTTTTACCAAAGGTCATTTGGCATCACTACAGATCATTTGGCATCATGTTTGGCATCACTAAAGGTCATTGGACTCATCTCTGGTGGAGATGAGTCCACCTACAGGTGGGAGATTGGCCATCTGGTGTCCTGGTGTAGCCAAAACTTGGAACTCAATATTCAAAAGACAGTGGAGATGGTTGTGGACATAAGAAAGAACCCGGCTCCACCCACCCCCATCACCCTGTGTGGCTTCCCAGTCAACAGTGGAAGCCTTCCTCTTCCTGGGCACCATCATCACCCAAGACATCAAGTGGGAGCTGAACATCAGCTCCCTCATCAAGAGGACACAGCAGAGGTTGTACTTCCTGCAGCAGCTGAAGTTCAACCTGCCAAAGCCAATGATGGTGCACTTTTACACTGCCATCACTGAGTCCATCCTCAGCTCCTCCATCACTATCTGCTATGATGCTGCCGCTGCCAAGGACAAGGGCAGACTGCAGCATATCGTTTGCTCTGCTGAGAGGGTGATTGGCTGCAACCTGCCATCCCTCCAGGACCTGTATGCCTCCAGGACATTGAGGCGAGCAGGAAAGATCATGGTCGACTCTTCCCACACAGGCCACGGTCTCTTCAAAACACTCCCCTCTGGCAAGAGGCTAAGGTTTATAAAAACCAGAACCTCACACCACAAGAACAGCTTCTTCGCCACTACAGTAGCCCCCCACCCCCACCCCCTTTGACCCTCTCTCCACATGACATGACATACACATGCACACACACGCTCACATACACAAACACAGTGCAATATCTGCCCTACTGTGCCTTCTGTACTTGGAAACTTTGCATGAAGCCCACACTACCCTGTAAATAACTCACCTAAAACAACTTCTCATTCTATAAATAACTCCTTCTTTAAAAATTCTCATTCAACATTTTGTAAATGGAGTACTTGCCATATTCAGAGTGTTTCCACATTACTGCACCTTTTGCACATATTTTCATTTATTTTTATCTTGTATGGGCGGAACAGTGACGCAGTGGTTAACGCGGTTGCCTCACAGTAAGAAGGTCCTGGGTTTGAGCCCCGGGGAAGTCCAACCTTGGGGGTCATCCCGGGTCGTCCTGTGTGGAGTTTGCATGTTCTCCCCGTGTCTGTGTGGGTTTCCTCCGGGGGCTCCGGTTTCCTCCCACAGTCCAAAGGCATGTAGGTCAGGTGAATCATCCATACTAAATTGTCCCTAGGTATGAATGTGTGTGGGTGTGCGTGTGTATGTCGGCCCTGTGTGACAGTCTGGTGGCCTGTCCAGGGTGCCTCCCCGCCTGCTGCCCAATGACTGCTGGGATAGGCAGCATCTCCACGACCCTGAGAGCAGAATAAGCGGTTCAGAAAATGGAGATGGATTTATCTTGTGTGTGTGTGTGTGTGTGTGTATATATATATATATATATATATATATATATATATATATATATATATATATATATATATAAATTTTATTATTCTTTTAACTTTTACCTTACTGTTGGCTGATTTTTTTTTAATTCCCCCCCCCTTTTCTCCCCAATTGTATCTGGCCAATTACCCCCCTCTTTTGAGCCGTCCCGGTCACTGCTCCACCCCCTCTGCTGATCTGGGGAGGGCTGCAGACTACAATGTCTCCTCCGATACATGTGGCATCACCAGCTGCTTCTTTTCACCTGACAGTGAGGAGTTTTGCCAGGAGGACATAGCACATGGGAGGATCGCGCTATTCCCCCAGTTCCCCCTCCCCCCAAAAGAGGTGCCCCGACTGACCAGAGGAGGTGCTAGTACAGCGAGCAGGGCACATACCCACATCCGGCTTCCCACCCACAGACACGGCCAATTGTGTCTGTAGGCAAAAGACTGCCACTCCACCCGGATGCCCGCTGTTGATGTTTCCCTCTTGCACCAACATACCATGGCAAATTTCTTGTATGTCCTTGAACTACTTGGCAATAAATATGATTCTGATCTTATTTCCAGTTAATCACACCCACATTTAATGGAACAGGCTGTTTGGGGGTCAATAATAGTAATCGAATTATTCACTTGTCGCTAATCTGATTGGCTGGCAGTATTTCTGCCCCCCCCCAACAGAAACAATGGCTGCTAAACCAAAGGCTAGTTTACTCTTAGTATGGGCGGCCAAATGCAAAACCTGGGTTAATTGCCTCGGTGTGACATCACTCTGAGAGGCAATTCTGAATGGCTTGTCCAAATGATGCTACTAGGTATCATATGTAAGCTGTTGGAACAGATGTTAACTGCTGTGAAAGCATGAAAACTGTCACATTAAAATCCAACCCAAGACTAGACAAATATCGTTTCTCATAACACCCCCACTTTAAAAAAAGAAACATTAAAAGAGGTAGAGACAGAGCAAACAAAACAGAACTGTGGACTCATGTCTCCATTAGGTGGTGAAGATGATGATCGTGGTGGTCTGCACCTTCGCCTTCTGCTGGCTGCCCTACCATGTCTACTTCCTGCTCCATGAGTTCTTTCCTGAGATATCTGAGCAGACCTTCATCCAACAGATGTACCTGGCTGTCATGTGGCTGGCCATGAGCTCCACCATGTACAACCCCATCATCTACTGCTGCCTTAATGACAGGTGCGTTAGTGCATGTGAAAACGAAAGAAAACACACACACACACACACACACACACACACACACACACACACACACACACACACACACACACTTATGCGCGTGCATGCACGCACGCATGCATGCACACTCATGTGCAGCTTTATCTTCCTATATTTGTGAGGACCTCTCATTCATTCCCTAGGCCTAGGCCCTAACCCTAGCTTTAACCATCAGAACTACATGCCTAAACTTAATCCTTACCCTATCTTTAACCTAATCCTAACTCTAGTAACTTTAACCTTAAAAATAGGCCCTTGAAAAAATGAGGACTGGCCAAAATATCATCACTTTTATCAAAAATATCTTCGCTCTTATGATTAAAAAAATTGGTGCTCAACATAATTGAAATGTAGTTGAACAAGAACACAACACATGCACGCATGCACACACACACATACATACAGACATACAGACATACATACATACGTAGATGCGCAGACATATTTACACACCCATCTAACTTGCAGAGCAGTATCCCATCATTCAGCATGGCATCGGTGACAGGTTGACAGGTACAGGAGAGAAGCTGCTTATACTCACATCGAGTTCAATGTCTGCAAAGATGTATTCATACCTCAGAGACTTCCACACATGGGCCGAAGTTAGGCTTAACCACCAAGTCTCATATCTGTCTCTAGGCGTGATTTTAAAAAGAGACTAGTTGAATTCCAGCGTGAACATCAATAATTTACTCTCATTTGTGGCTTGCTTGCATTCAGGATGTCAATAAGAATGTCCGTGAGATTTTAGATCGCATTATGCCCAAAAGACAGCTGGGGGGATTCTGCTTATTGCCGTTAATGACTCATCTCCCATTGCTGACATAGCGGCCACCTGTTAGTTGTCACCCCTGCTGTCAAAAGGACGAGTTTTCACCATGTTTTTTTTTTTTTTACTGCTGAGTTTTTTTTTTGTCTCGTCTCTTTGAGAACTGAGAGTATGGGAGCAGGATTGTGAGTGACAGGTTGACATTTGTTAGCTGCACACCAGTTCATTGAAATTCAAATCTGTGAGCGAGGTCGTGCTCTCCCCCTTATTATCATATCGATCTCTCCTCATCCCTCACTAGCTTGTAGCTAATAACATTTTCCTTTTCGAGATTCTTCCCTGCCCATCTGCCCCCCTACCCCCACCCCATCTAATGTGGCTGGTCACATGGAGCGTTGGGAGTTTTCCCCGGTGGTAAACCATAAAATCCCGTGCCCCCCCCCCCCCGCAGGGAGGGAGCGTGGGCCCTTTCTCAATGGAGGTGCGGCACCAGCAAAATTAACTAAAAAAATAAATATTACAAGTGCACGCACACACACACACGCATGCAACAATTACATGAGTTACGGTAAAATGATCAATATGATCATTATGATCAGTATGCGGATTGACAAGACCATATACCGGATTGGTCAAGGCCTGGGTTAACAACAGCCGCCATTGGTGCTGTACCCTCACAGGGTACCAATAGGAACTATAAAATCCGCTGGGGTGACCCCTGAGAAAAAAGGAATAAACGGAAAGAAGAAGACCGTAAAATGATCAATATGCAATGTATATTGCAAGCTCGGTAAGATAGCCAAGTTAGTTGTTAATGTCATCTTCTGATTACTCAACTTGAACTAAAACCCATCACACAAACCATGTAACGTTAACCAACATACAGCTCTGGAGTACCAAGCCAAAACAATCGATATCATGGCAATGGGCAAAAACAAACTAGCCGCTCAACCTAGGCCGAGACAGATATTTTGGTAGCCAGAACAGAACAAACACACAATTCTAATAGACCGTCCATTCATAAACGAGCACAGAAAACAGACACACAAATAGGCCTAAGGCTAGGCCAACAGTTTACCCATGATTAATAGAATCAAATGTATTCTTTCTTACCTTTAACAATGACCAAGACTTCATTTCCTCCTTGCATTCCTCTGCACAAATTCCTTGACAATCTTTGTTAAATTTACCTGGCGAGTGCGCTGGCCTTCAATGCTGAGAATCGCTAGTCCAGAGAGTTTGTCCTGGGACATATTGCTTCTCAAGATAGTTTTTGATTATTTTAAGTTTTGAAAAAGATCTCTCAGCACTTGCCACAGTGACAGGAATGGTTAAAAAAAACACTTAAGAGTAGTAGCCACATCTATGACACTAGGCAGAATAGATGCATGTCTCAGGAACAGGAGCTCAGTCAGATCTTTAATTGAACCCATTTCAATGGTTTTTATTTCTGACCTCAGAGCATTTCAAAATCAAAGTAGCTGTGATGGAAAATCTGATGAGAGGTCATCCTTGTAGAGTAGGGCTAGTGTCTCGGCGGATGCGTGCAACGCCTCATCGTTTGCCTGTATGAGTTCACTGGGACATAAACAACAGAATCTCTTGGCAATTGCACCCATCGCTGTGAATTGATGTTTGAGTTGGGAAACAACGGTATCAATGGACACATTAAAGACGCCTACTTTGAAACACTCCTCTGGACTTGTGAGGCGCAGAGCCTCACAGAGCTCACCAAAATGTCTCTTTGTGCGACATGTGCGTTTCTGAGTAAAATGATAAGTTAATAACCCAAGAAGCTGCACGTCCCTGTGCTATGCTTTTGGTGTGTTCAAACTCATCCCTTAGCTGTGATAGGGTGTTGCATACAGTGCCCAGTAGGTCTGCTGCATGGAAGACATCCATATCCTTGCCCTGCAATAGCTTGAATACTATCTTTATTGACTGCAAAATATTTCCCTGCATCACTGTCATCACTGCAAAATTCAAAAGTTTCAATTGACTTAATAAATCCGGTGGCCTCTACTCATTCATCTGGTGTTTATATATGATATGATATGATATGATATGATATTATATTATATTATATTATATTAGGCCCTGTGATGGCCTGGCAGCCTGTCCAGGGTGTCTCCTCGCCTGCCGCCCAGTGACTGCTGGGATAGGCTCCAGCATCCCCGTGACCCTGAGAGCAGGATAAGCAGTAATGGAATGGAATGGAATGAAGACTGATTTTGGTCAGTGCCTGTAAAACATCAGTATAGCGAAATCGAAGTACGTGAATAGAATCATGCCTAGACGTCCACCGCATTGGACAAAGTCTTTTCAATGTTGGTTTAGAATTAAGATGGTTTTCTAGCATGTCTCATCTTTTGCTATTCTGGCCAAAAAAAAAACCCCAAAGTGTCCGTACAATGTCAGAGTACTCTGTGATTTCTGCAGTCGGTTGGCAAGCATCATTCAACACTACATTCAAATTTTGTGCAGCACACAGCATTTGGTTCTTTATCAAGGATGCATTTCTGCACGCCAGAATAAATGCCACTCATAACACTAACTCTGTCATATCCTTGCCCTCTGCACTTTTTGTGACAGTCCGTTACTCTCAATCAGTTGCTTCATGCCCCTCTGCAGATTGATCTGAGATACTCTGAAATCCTAGAAAACTCATTCATTTCCATTGTGGCGGCATTAACATTATCGTCTTTGCAAATTGTGACATGTCTGAAAACTTGACTGAGTTGATCGATTTCACTTAAATCCTTAGTGTCCATTATGATTAGATAAAACCCGGCTTTCTTTATTTCAGAAACAACGTGGTCGCGTACTTTCTGTGACAATGCAATTAATTCACTTTGAATTGAAGGGCTTAAATAATGCACGCCGCGTCCTTTATCTAGTAACTCCTGCAAAATAGGATGCCATTCTATTATTGAAAATAAGTTCCCATTTTTGAGCTCACCCACGTTCTCACGATGCCCCCTAAAAGCTATGTTACATGAAGCTAATGCCAGAGTGACAGCTGTGATTCTTGTTGACACTTTGGTCCAAAAACCAACTTGACGTTTGTATTTGCTGTCTAGTACAATGTCCACTGTACGGTCATTTTTCCATGTGTCCAATACCACACATGCCGTTAGATGGGCACGGTTTCGTGCTCATCATGTTTCTTGATTTTGCCAGATAGCCCTTGCCAGTCATTTATCCCTACAATCCAGGGGCCTCATGTCGTTACTATGGGCAAATTTGTTCGTACACACCCATGGCATTTTTTAGCCCTCACGACTGTTTGACAGCAGTCACAAAGCATGATGGTATTTGTAATTCCTTCCTCTTAACATCTATTGTCTACCTCTTGCAACGAGCAATCACCCAGGCCTGCAAAGACACCAGTGTTAAGCTAATCGGTGTCTAAATTCAGGGGTCACCCAAGTTCTACACTGGTCTCTGAGACAAACTTCCGGGCTAAAAAAATCCCATGGGTGTGTACGGAAAACTTGCCCATAGTAATGATTGATACATGAGGCGACGGGGTGGGACGGACGCCTCCTATCAGAATAAAATACAATAAAATAAGGCTCGCAGTATACACAGCCCATCTTCGGAGAATAGCATGGCTATTTATGAGGAATCGTACAACCAGACTTAGATCATGTGCAATAATAGTCGTTTGAGAAGGACCTACCATTTTTATCTTTAAGGGTTCATCAGGTTTGCACGAACCAAAGTCCAGTAGGTTCCTCTTCACCGTGGGATCTGTTAAATCCACCGGGAAGTTATCTGTCTGATGGATACTAGTGTAACCGGTTATTTTTTTGCCCGGTGCGGGATTCGATACGGGGTGTACTGCACCACAAGGCGACATCACTAACCGCTCGGCTAAAGGGTGAGAACAGTTAGCTAGGGACTAACGTGTCTTATTAGTAGTTTACAGTCGTCACCCTCCCCGGAAGCGCGCCCTCGCGCTTTGTTATTCCCGCGCTCCGAAGAGACTTCTGAGGATCTGCACACTTCCGGATCCCACCACTGCCACCAATGTAACCGGTTATTTTTTTTGCCCGGTGCGGGATTCGATACGGCGTGTACTGCACCACAAGGCGACATCACTAACCGCTCGGCTAAAGGGTCAGACCAGTCAACTAGGGACTAACGTGTCTTATTAGTAGTTTACACTATCCATCATTTTGTGCATGTGGTTTTGTTACCTGCTCTTGATTACCATCATCAGGCTCAGTCTCCATGTCTACCTGTTGATCCGTATGGGTGCAGCTTGCAGCGTTAGCCTCCATGTTGCTAACAACAGATGCACCTGTGTCCCAGTGCTCTCTGCATCTGCATTGGCATCCCCGGCACTTGTAATCGCTTTCTCAAACGTGCATATTGAAGATATTTTCGGTAGTTTTGCTTGATTTTTCCCCCCGTTTCTCATTTTGCCGTTTTTGCGCTACACTGAGGCATTTTCGCTTCTTCATTTTGAATCGTCGCTGCAGAATCGTCTTATCGCGGCCAGTGCGTCACGTGACCTCTACACAAGGTTAAAGTTCAAAATCAATGGGGCGACTGTGATTGGATAACACAGACTACCTGCCATCTTTTTAAAGTGTATTAATTTGAAAACAGTTTTAAGGTTGACAGCGCAATAAAGATTTGCTTCCTGATTTTTTTATTTTTAAAAATAAAATAAAACAATAAAGACGTTAATTAATTTTTTGAATCCAACATGGGGGCGGGGGGGGGGGCAGTGCGTACCTTACGGGCACCTCCCCTGCGCCTCTGGTTTTCCTGCAGAGCAAGTCGGCCTTACCGGTCGCCCGAGCAAGAGATACATACAGGAAGGTGAAGAAGATTTGATTAAAAAAGGTCCCGTGGGGCAACTGTAGCTGAATGCAATACAGTGAATTATACCAAAGGTAGTGTGAGGCCTAACATTAACACAACAAGTGTTTGTTCTGCATAATAAACACAACATCATACTATCACTGGTGACTGACACGTAACTGCAACTTGTGATGGTGATCCTCAACCTGAAATAGTAGCTGGGGTGCCAACTCAGCACTCTCTTTAAACACACACGCACGCACGTGCACACGCGCACAGGTCCTGGGTTCGAACTCTAGGCTGTCCCAGGTCCTTTCTGTGTGGAGTTTGCATGTTCTCCCCGTGTCTGTGTGTTTTTCCTCTGGGTGCTCCGGTTTCCTCCCACCATCAAAAAGACATGCATGTTAGGGTTAATACTCCTGCCTGCACCCCTCACCAAGGCAATGGAAAGAAGAACTGGAGTTGGTCCTGGGTGCTGCAGCTGCCCACTGCTCTTATATAATAGGATGGGTTAAATGCAGAGAACACATTCATTGTAAGAATACAATTCGTTGTAAGAACACAATAACAAAATAAAGCGGCTTTCTTTCTAACCACCAGAACCACATGTAATTTGAGTTCCTCGTCACCTGAATAATTCTGCATAGGAGCATTTCCGTTTCATAATGTATTTAAATAACAGGAGCCAAGTAAGATACTCAATTGTAATTTTTTTTTCTTGCAAGAGGGAAATTCATTCAGATTCACCACAGAGTCTCCTGACCAATGCGCTTTAGCTAATTAGCAGATGGTCTGGAGCCAAAGTAAGAGTGTAGTCAGTATGTGTGTGTGTACATATACCCCGGAGAAGTGGCTGAAGATGAATGGATATATATATATATATATATATGTATATATATAGAAGTAGAAGTAAAAGTACAAGTAGTAGAACAATAACACAACAGTACAGAAAGCTAATTTACTGGTAATTAGACACAGCAGGGAAATCAAATAACTTACTTACAAAAAACCCCGAATGTCTGTGGTTAATTAGTTAATGTCAACCTGATCACACAGCCAGGTTGCAGCCATACTGTCTACAAATAAAGGGATAGTTGTCTAAGTTCAAAATGCACATTTACACTCACAGCCTAAAAATCCCATTTTAAATCAGCTAACACTGAATGCTTGCATGAAATGAAATGAAAGGTGAGACGTGTGTGAAAGCATATGAAATGTGCAGAAGCAACTTTGCAAGCTAACAGAACCCCCGGCTAACCCCCTTATCGCTACGTTTTATTAATTCACATGTCCATATCCAGGCTGATAGGTTAATCCTGTGGATGGGCATCTAACTCTGGGATGGACTGGTGCTCGGTCATGTACAACAGGCCAGCAGGCCCCCAGTCTGAGTATCTACCTGTTACTCGGTATTCAAACTGCTCTGCTGGCTCTGCTTTACCCGAGGCTGTAGAGATGATGAGATAAATAGTAATGCAACCACATGTTTAACGTTCAATGAAGGCTCCGTCATTCAATATTTGAAATACCAATTACATTTCAATGACTATATAGGCTGCATCTCCACTAATGAGAGTGGCGGGACTAGGCTGCGGAGTTTGTTTGACATTTTTCTCTGTTTGCAAACATTAGCGTCATTTCTGCAAATGGTAAGTGGGAGGTGGGGGCGGAGATGCAAAGTGCAAAGGCTTGTTTACATAATTCCCCAAGACTTGTTTTTTTTTCTTTTCATTTTTATTTCATTACTTTTAACGAGCTTTTATAAAAGCTAATCAATTTTGGATCAGACTGAAAATGTAAATTAAGGGATGAAGCCTGATAAACAACAACAAATGCAATTGCTGTTCTGCACTAATGCAAAAAAAAAAAAAGAAAGAAAGAAAGGAGAGAAAGAAAAATAAAACATTCCGTTGTTGCTGTAAAGCCTGTTTGCATTACTAGACAGCACTGGCATGATGAGCTAATAATCAATATATAAAAGAGACAGAAAAGTAATGTGTAATTAAAGACAACTCTCCGATCGTAATCACTGTTTTTCAAATACGGTGAAAGATGCTAATGTACAAGCTTCATTTTTATTATTTGTTTATCAGCCGCACAGCCCCCCCCCCCGGTACTCTGGGTATATTAGCACGCAGAGGACGTATGAGTAAGCATTGGCCTACTATAATACATCATTTTAACCAGATACTTCATGAAAAAAAGTTTTCCCGAAAATCATTCCCCAAATCCCAAACTGAAATCTGTTTAATTCCATGGATATTAGTGATGTAAGTTAGGCCCAGTTGAGATATTTCTGTAGCAAAAATATTTTTCCGCCAAGATGCAGCAGGAGGTTATGGGTAGGGGGCAACTCGCCTATGACACCTGTGTATGTGAAGGTGGTGGTGAGTTAGCCTTGGTCAAATGCCCAGGGCCATTTATTTTCTCTGAATCTGCCCCTTCCCCCATTTGTATGCTGGTGTGTGTGTGTGTCCATACTTGTTTTAGGCATGCGTGGTTTAGTTATACATATGCAATAATACTCAAATAGGTATGCAGGGTAGGTCATTAAAGCCCCCCAGCGCTTCTCCAATGTAAAGTGTGTTGTTGCCTCTCCTCATCCTGATCGCTGTCATCATTTTTAGATGCAAAGCACCTCATGAACCTGGCTTCTAACTTATTCATTCACAAACTGACATTTAGTCTCACATTTAGCTGTACCACCTGTGTAGATAAGGGAGAGTCAGGGCTGTGACCCCCCCCCTACAAAAATGATTGTGAGCGAGTCTATCAACATATGCTGTTATAAGATGATAAAGATTTTGTATTTTCTGAAAAAAATGGCAGATTTTGTTTTCTGCACCCCTACCGCTAGTATTCTGCCACTTGGTATTGCCCAAGTAGCTTCATTCGAGGTAGGATTTCACAGAAATACAATTAACAAAGATGCAAATTAGACTTGTTCTATCACCTTTAACATGATCATACAACTCACTCTTCTAAGAAAAGTCAAGTCACACTAGTGCAGCGACCAGGACACATACCCACATTTGGCTTCCCACCCGCAGACATGGCCAGTTGTGTCAGTAGGGATGCCCGACCAAGCCGGTGGTAACACAGGGGATTCGAACCTGCGATCCTCGTGTTGGTAGGCAGTGGAATAGACCGCTACACTACCCGGACACCCCTTCTAAGAAAAGTTTTTAAGCATTTCTGATGTCTCAGCTTGCTTTCCTGGGTTGTTGGTTAGCTAAAAGAAGCTAAATTTAAATGAGCTAACTTTAGCTCTGCTGAACAGGTGCAAAAGCATCTTTTTTTACAATGTCAATGTTAAGCATCCAGTCAGGATATGATGTATAATAATGTGTAATGTTAGCTGAAGATGGGCAGTTAATACTAGATCTAAACCCCAGAAAGTGGTTCTTCGTTAGTGCTTTGAGTGGCTGTTGCAGCTAGAAAAGAGCTACATAAATGCAATCCATCCATCCATCCATCCTTCTGTTCACAAGTCGCACAACAGCTGTGCTTCACATCTATGACACTATGGGCCAAATGTACTAACATTTTGCACCAGTGTAAACCCCTTTTCGGTGTTATAAATCTGCTGTCGAGATTTGCTATACGAATGCTTTGGGCATTTTGTGTGAATAAGAGGAAGCAATTGTTGGGTCAAAGTTTGTTTTTTTGTACCACGGCTTCATTGCATATGCATTTAAAGGAGCTACCCTTCTCAAAGTGTAACATTTTGGAAGGAGATTATACACATAAATTAATTTATAAAGCCTGAGACTGTTAGTAATTATGACCATGGCGCCTCTGAAAAGCATGTCTTAACTCATTGTGCCACTGACATGGCTGCAATCATTATAACTCAGAGAGGATGCCGCAGGATACAAAGAGAGCATGTCAGGAAGGAAAAAGTTTTCCTCGGCACATGTAAATTTATTTACAATGTCAGAAGAAAACATATGTGTAAACATGTTGCCTGCCTGCCACATCATAATATTCTCAATTTGCTGGAGGAAATCAAAGAAGATCTGGAGCCATAAAACAAAAGGAGTCATGCAATTCCAGCAATAACTAAACATTTGACCAAACTTCATTTATTGTGTAGGTGTGTGTGTGTTTGTTCATGGCTAATCTTGCAAACTACTGGACCTATCAGCCTAAAGATTTTTGCGCAGTTACACCACAATTGAGTGCTAACTCCTCACTTGATTTTTCACTTACATCTGAGCACCAGAGAAGGGGTATACATATGCCTGACAGAGATCTGCACTCTACTGAGTGCACTCTTCTGGTTCACTTCAGCGAATGGTAGCATCTGTAAGCTCGTTTGTCACAGTCAGCATTATCAGTCACACTGTCACAAGTTCTTAATGAGCTAATGCAAAAAGTGCAGAATCATATATATTTCCCGAATTCAATTTATTTAATTTAATTTAAGTTTCCTTTATTAATCCCCTTGGGGAAATTCATCCATCCTCCATTCCATCCATTATCCAAACCGCTTATCCTGCTCTCAGGGTCGCAGGGATGCTGGAGCCTATCCCAGCAGTCACTGGGTGACAGGCAGGGAGACACCCTGGACTGGCCGCCACGCCATCACAGGGACTGGGGAAATTCAGTTACTGCAAATTAACACATCCTAGTAACAGTGGGCTGCCGCCTTCATGCTGCACCTGGGGACCAACTCCAGTTCTTTTCCCATTGCCTTGGTCAGGGCCCAGACAGGAGTATAAACCCTAACATGCATGTTTCTTTTGATGGTGGGGGAAACCGAAGCACCCGGAGAAAACCCATCACAGACACGGGGAGAACATGCAAACTCCACACAGAGGACAACCTGCGATGACTCCAAAGGTTAGACAACCCCAGGGTTCAAACCCAGGACCTTCTTGCTGTGAGGTGACAGCGCTAACCACTGGGCCACCATGCCGCCCAAATCACTGTGATGCTCTCAGTGCAATCAAACAGGAACTTTATAATAAAGTAGAGTTCCCAAATGTAGTAGGAGCACTTTAAGGGACATGTGCAAATCATGTTTCTATAGCGTCGGTCTTCCCAGTTTTATCAGCCACTGCGCTAAAATGGCCACCTTCATCTGCGCTAATTGTTGGCAAAACTTGTGCTTATTTGTGCTTGTCTTAGTAGATCTATGTTTTCTTGTATGTTAAAATAACCCATATTAATCTCTCTATGCTTTTAGGTTCCGTGCTGGTTTTAAGCAAGCTTTCTGCTGCTGCCCCTGTGTCACTCAAGGCTCTTACGAGGGCCTGGAGCTGAAGACCACCCGCTACCTTCACACCCAGACCAGCGTGTATAAGGCCAGCCGCATGGAGACCACCATGTCCACTGCTCTCCAAGGAGGCGACGACATGGAGCAGAGCAAGACGGGAGCCACGGCTCTGCCGGGGGCCGGGGCAGGAGCTGGAGGAGCCCGGACGAGGGGCAGAAGCACTGGGCTGTGCACCACTCCTCATCACTCCTCCCTGGACCTCACCTCCAACGGATCCTCATCCCGGAGCATCTCCAAGACCGTGTCCGAGACATCCAGTTTCTACTCCAGCAACAACCTGCAGGAATAGAAATGGAGAACGGACACCGAAAATTGTGCCTGACGGCAGGCAGTGGAAGTGTGTATGTATGTGCTGCTTTTGCCTTTGTGCAATCATGCAAGCGTACATTGCGTCTGTGTGAGTTTCTACGTGGGTAACTGTGGCGTGTGTTCTGATAAATCCGCCTGTATTTTTGCTAGCATATCATGTCAGGGGCACCTCGCTGCAGCTTGATTCCAGGTCACTGAGGACCACCCTTTGCTTACTGCGCCCTTCTCTGAAGTGCTCTCCATACTAGCGGCTCTCATCCACACAATAGCAAACTTTCTTCTCACAATAAAAAAAAAGAGATACGGGTGCCGAAGGGCAAATATGGAGTGATAATCAGATGCTTTAAAAGACTTGAAATGAGAAGATCCCGGCTCAATTGCAAATTCAGGGCTGACGCCGGCAACCCCCGTCTTCACAGCTGCCACTTGTCACGCCATAGCTTCTCCCCCCCTCGCTCTCTCGCTCTCTCTCTCTCTCTCTCTCTCTCTCTCTCTCTCTCTCTCTCTCTCTCTCTCTCTCTGTGAAGGTTAACACATCCCTGACAACACGCGTTGTGTGTGAGAGTTCACAAGCTCTATTTTAAAGTGGAGCTAAAATGTGCAGGCTGACAAAGGCGTGCTGTGAACATACAGGAAGTGCTGTCTTAACGGTGGTGATGGAGGTGGTGGTGGTGTGTGTGTGTGTGTGTGTGTGTGGGGGGGGGGGGGGGTGAAGAGCTCGGTGTTCCAGAAGTGTCTCTCAAGTGGCCAAAACCCGGGGAATAACAAGAACTATCTCCACACGAAAGACAGTTTGAAAACAAATGCAGCTCTCCTGGAGGAATGTAAAAGAAAACAAACAACGTTCAATCCCGTGTGTGTGTGTGTGTGTGTGTGTGTGTGTGTGTGTGTTTGCATGTGTGTATGTGATGGGGGGGGCAGTTCTGTGATGAAAGTGCCCAGCATAGTATATCCTTAAGCAGAAGGATGGTATGGAGTTTGCCATGGAATTGCTGTGAAGATCTTCTAAAGACCCCGAGACAGAAATGCTTTGACTATGAATGCACGAGGCAACGGCTGCACCTCCAGGGGTAACTGGACCTGGGCTGTTGTTTAACAAACGATCGCTACGTTTGGACTGCAAACAAATCCCATTTGTTTCTCAATTCTCTTCTTTGTTGTTATTTGAAAGTGATCAGGGTGGATTTGTGTGTTCAGGCATCATTGACGACTAATCAGTGGTTGCCATGGTAATGATGTAGATGTGCATATGTATGCTAACCAGAACAAAAATTATAAGCTATTGGAAGTAAAGAAAGGAGACATACCCTCCTGTCCGTGCTGTAGCAATGTCCAGCTGCACTGCAGGATGTGGTATCAGACAGACTCAGCGATGGAGGAGGTTGAAATATGCAGCCACTTCCTTCTCCGTTTCTTCCAGTTTTGTTAGCGTGCAGTGGATGAGATGGCTATGTTTTGTGTCACATGGCCAGGGCAAAGTTTGAAATCAAATTTGAGTGGCCAGTCTTCGGACACGTATCTAGAAATTTCAAACCACCTGTGACTGTGGTTTAAGGCTGATTTACAAAAATCTGTTTTCGTGTGTGTGTGTGTGTGTGTGTGTGTGTGTGTGTGTGTGTGTGTGTGTGTGTGTGTGTGTGTGTGTGTGTGTGTGTGTGTGTGTGTGTGTGTGTGTGTGTTGTCCAGACTCGATAAAAGCTATCTGATTCCAAACTGGACATGCCAAAAACCAGATTTGAGCTGCAAGTCTAAGCATCGTCTATGAGGCCTGACTGAGACCGTCTGCAGTGTTTGGCCCGGTGGAGACCACACCCGAAAATGTCCCACGTTCCTAATGGCTCTTGAGCAAGACAAGAAACCCCAGCAGTACTAGAGATGCTGTGATGTGGCTCTCTGGCCTGCCTTACATGGACAGCAGGCAAAAAGGATGCATGTTGAGGATTGACAATATAAGTCATATTAAGAGAAAGACATATTAACAGCTTCCATGTTCAGCTTTCTGAGTGTTTGGATGACAAGCGACACTGAGAGGAGACCCGAATACGAGGCTCTACTTCTGAACTGCCGAGTCTTTCTCTCTCGACTAGTTCTGCGGCTACGCTGTCTCTCACTGACAGTGCAGCTCGAGATTTCCTCGGGCTGCCTGTGCCTGGTTGCTTAGCATAACGTCTGTAAAGGGCGAGGGGATGCGACAGCCACTGTTCTGGGACCAGGAGAAGGAGAACAGGAGCTTATGATGGCTAAAGCCAACTGGGACAAAGATGGCTCACCCCAACCCCCTCCAAGCCCCCCAAGTCAAGTCAAGTCCATTTTATTTGTATAGCCCACTATCACAAATTATAATGTTGCCTCAGTGTGTGTGTGTGTGTTTATCTACACGCACACACACACACACACACACACACACACACACACACACACACACACACACACACACACACACACACACACACACACACACACACATTACGAAACATGCTTCACATGCAAGAATGTACAAACACGAGCCCACACAGGCTCTCTCTCTCGCTCTCTCTCAATTCAATTCAATTCAATATTTGCTTTATTGGCATGACATACGTTTTGTACATATTGCCAAAGCATGTAAAATAACAACACAACACAACAATGATTATAATAACAGCAACAACAGCGATTATGATATCCAACAACAACAATAGCAAAACGTGCCGTCACCTCTCTCTCGCTCTCGCTCTCTCGCTCTCAAACACACACACACACACACACCCACCCTGCAGGCTCATTATGGGCCTGCAGGGTGGGTCCGGCGGGGCAGATGGATGTTCGTGCGAAACGGTACACACAACAGTAGGGGGGAACACCTGTTGACACCCGTCACTTATCCCATCAACCTTCGGTCTATTATAAGCACACAAAAGCTGTTGTTGGAAATTCCAGTGTCAGCTGGCATTAAAACCAAACGCTGAGGCACCATGCTTTACACGAATCCAAAACGGACAGGGACGATGTCACTCACAGAGTTCATGCATGTACAGAACCCTGTCTCAGTGGCGTTGGCGAGGAGGACGCATGAACAGCTAGCACAGATACATTATCATCGACAGGGGCAAAAAAAAAAGAAGCCCTTCGCAGGAACATGAAGTGCATGAGACACAGAGGAGGACCCAGACTAGACTACCAGGCATATCACGGAAATCAGCATGAAGAATTGAAACAGATCAAGTCCCCATGGCAGCCAGTTGTCCTTCCATTATCTCACCAGTGTATTCATAGCCTGCCACTTACTGATTAACACGTTTAACCCTAGAGATCGGACGTTTCAGTTAGGAAAACCGCCTAATTTTCACACTGACGACTCTGTGTTTCTGACATGAGGGTCAAGATACTTACTTAAATGAAACACAGAATCACAAATCATCTACTCTAAGTTGGGGGTGCGGGGACGGGGGGACTTACAGGGTTTTCTATGACACAACCGATGTGCTATCGCTCCCTTTACTACGTCAGTCGTCGCTTGCCAATGGAGCGAAAGTGTGATGCAGATTGGTCAGAATGTGTTTGTGCTGCAAATGTACATGACCGTCCGTGTAACAGCTTAGGACAGGGAGCGAGGAAGCAACAGCCATCCTGTACCTAACACGGTAATGTATGTTTCTCTCCCGGAGGCTTGGGGAAGATGGAGCCGATGATGTCATTAGACATACTTATCTGATTAACCCAACCAAGCCTACAGTACCTGGAGCTTTGATGGATGATGATCTAATAGGGTAGCCAGGGTCGGTGAGCTGGGCGGTGATGTTCCTGTCTGTGAGCACCTGCTGCAAGAACATTACAGCGTGCTGGAGTGTAAGTCTTCCTGTGCATCTGTTTGTGTTCTTGTGTTGTCTCTGCTCTGAGAAAAGTGTGTTAGGTGTGTGCGTGTCTTTATTGTGTGTCTCTATGTGTCTGTCTGAGAATGGAAAATATATAGTTGTGTGTGTGTGCATGTGTGCATGTGCATTGGTGTGTGTGTGCATGTGTGTGCATGCATGTGTGTGTGTGTGTGCGCGTGTGTGTGTGTATAAAGTACCAGGTTTGGAGGAAAAAAGGATGTATGAATTATCATGTGCCTTTGTGTCTCTGACTGTGTATGTGTGTGAAAGTGTGCGTGTAAAGGGACAGATTCAGAGGTAGAAAGGATAATGGACAGATATTTCATCTCCCTGCCACAGACAGATAATAAATATAATAGTGGGAGATTTTCTCACCTTTCCACACCGGCAAGAACATCGCCACGACCTACAATACATCTGCCCTCAGATTCAGTGAAACAGAGGAGGATAGAGAGCAGGCTTAGGCTGACATTGTGCCACTGATGCCCACTATCTTATTTCAGATGTTTTTTTTTCCAAAAGTGGGCAGGGTAGCTCTCGAGACCCAGGACTCTGGGGTGCTAGCTGCCCCCCAATCTAAACCACCAAGCCTGAGGTAATCTTCCACACCACGTCCTGAATACAGAGTGCCCCCCCTCCCATCCACACGGCACTTGGTGGCTTGAGTGGAGCTAGAGAACGAGTGGCTGGGGCTTTAATGAATGTGTAATCAACATTGTCGAAAAGTGTGTGTGGCAGACTCTCTTCTAAGCACCAGTGATGGTAGTAGTGCTGGAGACAAAAACATGCAGGCTCACTGTTGTTGAGCGGCGCCATAGAGGCTCTGCAGAGGGGCAAATAGGCTCATCAGTGCTATGGCATTGCCTCTGTCTCTCAGCGTCTCCATACGCCACTAACCCCCCCCCCCCGTTTGTCAGTCTCCCCAGTCATGCTGATACACAGGATAGAAGTGGAGAGAGATTGAGCGGGTGTGGGTGACAGAGGCTGCAAGACACAGAGCACCTGAACTCACTTATCAGCACACGGTACACAGTCATGCTCATGCAGATCTCATTTGTTGGAGTAAATATTTGAAATGTCGCCTGTACAAACTTGTGGAATAATATGTTGGAATGCACCACCCATGCAACCCTAGACTTGTATTGACATCACTTTACATGTGTTGCCTGCAACCCAAAAGATCTCGAAGAAACCTGGTGTAGCAAATATACAGCATTCTTACATATCCATTATCCATTATCCGAACCGCTTATCCTGCTCTCGGGGTCACGGAGATGCTGGAGCCTATCCCAGCAGTCATTGGGCGGCAGGTGGGGAGACAAGCTGGACAGGCCACCAGTTCATCACATTTCAAATATTTCTTACACATCAAATATTTGAAATGTCACGAAAGGGGCTTATGAGGGTTCCGTTTTGATAATCAGGAAAACAAAACAGTCCTGTTTGGCTACTAAATTACAACTCTTGATCAATCTTTCGGGTGCGTTTTTTTCTTTTTATGAAGGGATTGTTTCAATTCGGGAAATGTGTCCACATAAGAGCCAACGTCAAAGCTATCGCACCTAACGCTCTTTTCCAAAGCCATTGACACTGTAAGTGCAAAAGTTGAATAAGCTTGAATTCCTGGAAGGCCATTGTGTTATGAGTGAGGAGTGCAGGGATCAAAGCCAAGACACCTCGGAAAAGTGATTTATGTAAATGCCGAAGAATTAAAAAAGGCGTGTTGCTCAATGATGAGTGCCATATCTAAATCAAAGGATCAGTGAGTGTTATTGTTTGTCGTATTCAGTGATCCAACTTTTTTTTGAAAAAAAAAATTGTGAATCTTCTTTTAAACGTGACAGTTTTGTGATGAGCCGCCTTGACCCGAAACAAATCTGTGTTGTGTTGTAAATTCAGTTTATTCATGCAAAGACGTATCAGTGTTTTGGACTTTGTGGAAGACATCCTTTGTGATCTCTGGTGTCAGTGGAGTTTGACCAGCTAAGTGCCATGAAGGAACATGTGCCTGTTGTTAGATACAATTTGGTATCCCTCCCCATCTCATTTAATACCATTTGGCATCCCTTGCCATCTCAGTTAATACCATTTGGCATCCCTTGCGATCTCGTACAATACCATTTGGCATCCCTCACCATCTCGTGGTCTGTGTCTGAAAGTCAACACTGTCAGAGGTGGATGATAACTACTAAGTTTCTATATTTGAGTGTTTTTTGACTACTCATATAGACACTATTTAAAACATACACACCCACATATCTTTGCTGAGCCGTTTGCTTTAGTGCCTTATACTGGCTTGACTTGTCTCTTTTTTATTTATTCATTTTAGAGAAGGCCAAGACATGTTGTCATACCTTTTACTCCGTCTTACATTTCTTGCTTGCAATATGTCACACTCATTTATTTTCCATAACAATAAAATGAAAAGAGCCTTGTGTGACTATGTGCATTCTTGGGATTTTTTTAACTTAAATATGGAATTGTAAATGGCTAAATAGTCAGTGTGTACTTGTGAAAATGAATTGAATTGCTGTGCAACAACAATCACGTTGAAATCCTCGTAGTAAAGAAGGTGGAAAAAACACCTATACATTCTGAACACTGACGTTTTGTTTTAAAGTCCAAACCAAAACAACTAACTGATGATTAACTGGACTAATTGATCAGTATTGGGAAAAAATAGGCTTCAGTGGGTTAAACTGGGTCAGCACCACTTTTTTTCATCTTTCAAAAGGAATGAACTGAATTTAGTTTTGATTTAGCCAGCTGACCAAAATTCAAAATCCCAAATTCTGACCAAATTCAAATTCACTGAGATACAAACCTCAGTGTGCCTGCACACACACACACACACAAGTCTCTTTAGGATGCCTTGATGATTTTGAGATTTTTCATGTTGTTATGTACCTCCTTGCAATTTTCAGACTTTCTTTTTTCTTGATGAGGGACCTATTTGATTTCCTTTCTTCTTTAAGAGCTTTCCTTTTCTGTTTCTTTCCTCTAGGGGGTCGATTTTCTTCAGCCACAAGTTTTAAGATATTGCTGAGGGTCATCTGGGGGTCAGTGTTCCTTAAACAGCGTTAGCATTGCGAAACTGAAGGGGGCTTGGTTGGTTAGTAACTTTACATACACTTTTGTGTTTTTAGCAGAGAAACTTTTATCTAATACAGATCGGACTACACGTTTTGAGCCCGATTTTGACACGGTTTTGTCGTCGCCAACAAATTTCCAGCGTTGGGCCTGATTATGAACGTCTGGAATAACAAATGGGCGTCTTTACCCTGTGTGCAGTGACATAGTCAAAGAACAGCGATGTGACGCCTGGGATGCCCCACGACATCCTGATGAAAAGTCTAGCATGTCAGAATGTTTTGTATTTTCCTGCCCAGTCTGACATCTCGTGTTCCTTGATGCTGACCAATAAGACAGAGTGCTCTCCGGTGCACATATGTAAACACGGCAAAGAGATGCTGCCATTGCTGCTGTCAGGTGGACCGACGAAACCGAGGAAAGGTTCATTGAGCAGTGGCAACAATACCCCTGCCTTTCTGACGTTTCCTCGAGGGAGGACCATGACAGAGCCAAATAAGATAGGCTAAATGTTGGCGAGAAATAGCGGAGGTTCTTCAGTAACCTGGTGAGGAGCTAGTGAGTAGCGGCACGGTGGCCCAGTGGTTAGCGCTGTCGCCTCACAGTAAGAAGGTTCTGGGTTCGAACCCCGGGGTTGTCCAACCTTGGGGGTCGTCCTCTGTGTGGAGTTTGTATGTTCTCCCTGTGTCTGCGGTGGGTTTTCTCCGGGTGCTCCGGTTTCCTCCCACCATCAAAAAGCCATGCATGGTAGGGTTAGTACTCCTGTCTGTGCCCCTGACCATGGGAAAAGAACTGGAGTTGGTCCCCAGCTACAGCATGAAGGCGGCAGCCCACTGCTCCTAGCTACACAGCTAGGGAGGGTTAAATGAACTTAATTGTGTCAAGTGATGTGAAATCATTTCACATCACTTGACACAATTAAGTTCATTTGCTTACTTTTCCCAAGGTAATCGGTTTCCTATTTTTTTAAGTAAACTTGTAGAATTGACAGTGTAACAAGGGTTTGTTATGTACAGAGCAGTATCACCTCTCCACATTTAAAGGTGAAAAAGGAGGAAAACTGCCTTCTTTCAGACACCTGGTAGTTTGTTGACCTCACCGCAGGATGGTAGGCATATATTCTGGCACGCTCAATAAAGTAGCATCCTCTGGCTATCCAGTCAGGAGAAGGGGGACATTTTAGCCATGCGACTAAGAAAACAACGACATCCACCATTCACAATGTGATTTATGTATTTGTGATGACCTGTATTACACATACTAATGCTTTTAAATACAGACAATCCTTTAACTAGAAGCCTGATGTCAGTTTAAGCTAATGTACATGTATAGTATATTAGTCTTAGTGACGTGTCCTTGAACACTTTGGAATGACATTCAAACAGTTTACAATGTAAATAAAAATACCAGATTTATTTATATCAAGCTGACTGAAGAAGAGGTGGGGATTGATAAATATAAATGACCTAAAAGTCTATATACACTACTGTTCAAAAGTTTGGGATCACCCAAACAATTTTGTGTTTTCCATGAAAAGTCACACTTATTCACCACCATATGTTGTGAAATGAATAGAAAATAGAGTCAAGACATTGACAAGGTTAGAAATAATGATTTGTATTTGAAATAAGATTTTTTTACATCAAACTTTGCTTTCGTCAAAGAATCCTCCATTTGCAGCAATTACAGCATTGCAGACCTTTGGCATTCTAGCTGTTAATTTGTTGAGGTAATCTGGAGAAATTGCACCCCACGCTTCCAGAAGCAGCTCCCACAAGTTGGATTGGTTGGATGGGCACTTCTTTGAGCAGATTGAGTTTCTGGAGCATCACATTTGTGGGGTCAATTAAACGCTCAAAATGGCCAGAAAAAGAGAACTTTCATCTGAAACTCGACAGTCTATTCTTGTTCTTAGAAATGAAGGCTATTCCATGCGAGAAATTGCTAAGAAATTGAAGATTTCCTACACCGGTGTGTACTACTCCCTTCAGAGGACAGCACAAACAGGCTCTAACCAGAGTAGAAAAAGAAGTGGGAGGCCGCGTTGCACAACTGAGCAAGAAGATAAGTACATTAGAGTCTCTAGTTTGAGAAACAGATGCCTCACAGGTCCCCAACTGGCATCTTCATTAAATAGTACCCGCAAAACACCAGTGTCAACATCTACAGTGAAGAGGCGGCTGCGGGATTCTGGGCTTCAGGGCAGAGTGGCAAAGAAAAAGCCATATCTGAGACTGACCAATAAAAGAAAAAGATTAAGATGGGCAAAAGAACACAGACATTGGACAGAGGAAGACTGGAAAAAAGTGTTGTGGACGGATGAATCCAAGTTTGAGGTGTTTGGATCACAAAGAAGAACGTTTGTGAGACGCAGAACAAATGAAAAGATGCTGGAAGAATGCCTGACGCCATCTGTTAAGCATGGTGGAGGTAATGTGATGGTCTGGGGTTGCTTTGGTGCTGGTAAGGTGGGAGATTTGTACAGGGTAAAAGGGATTCTGAATAAGGAAGGCTATCACTCCATTTTGCAACGCCATGCCATACCCAGTGGACAGCGCTTGATTGGAGCCAATTTCATCCTACAACAGGACAATGACCCTAAACACACCTCCAAATTGTGCAAGAACTATTTAGAGCAGAAGCAGGCAGCTGGTATTCTATCGGTAATGGAGTGGCCAGCGCAGTCACCAGATCTGAACCCCATTGAGCTGTTGTGGGAGCAGCTTGACCGTATGGTACGCAAGAAGTGCCCATCCAACCAATCCAACTTGTGGGAGCTGCTTCTGGAAGCGTGGGGTGCAATTTCTCCAGATTACCTCAACAAATTAACAGCTAGAATGCCAAAGGTCTGCAATGCTGTAATTGCTGCAAATGGAGGATTCTTTGACGAAAGCAAAGTTTGATGTAAAAAAAATCTTATTTCAAATACAAATCATTATTTCTAACCTTGTCAATGTCTTGACTCTATTTTCTATTCATTTCACAACATATGGTGGTGAATAAGTGTGACTTTTCATGGAAAACACAAAATTGTTTGCGTGATCCCAAACTTTTGAACGGTAGTGTACATACGTACATACATACATATATAAAAAGAGATGAATAAATTAAAAACAAGAAATATGTATCATTTCTTGCTTATTCTCTAAATTCCTGTAGACAAAAATGCGTCCTTAAAATATCTACCAACGAGTTACCAACACGTACAGGTACTTTTCAGACACAGCCATGAACTTTGTAACACATATTTCAAGTTTATAATACATGCATCAATACCGCATTGATGCATTTCATCATTCTTGTGTTGATTTACATCTTATCTATTTATTCCTGCAGGAGGTTTTGATTGACAGTCTTTTTTTTTGGTTCCTATAGATTGAACTGTGAAATGTGTAATATCGCCAAGATTTTCACCATGTTTTAGTCCAATAGAAAACGGCATGTAATCTCATATCGCTTCAGTGCAATGGCTGTAAGTAATGACTGTATGTACCATCATTTGTATCGTGTTTTATGTGTGTGTGTGTGTGTGTGTGTGTGTGTGTGTGTGTGTGTGTGTGTGTGTGTGTGTGTGTGATTTGAATGACATTTTTATCTGCCATTAGTGGTGTATCAGTTTAAGTGTTATGTCATGTAAATCGTGTTGTTTTTCCCTGTTCGGAGGATAAACTTCAATCTTCTCTTATGACAATGAATGCTTGTTAAGTCCTGTTTTAGTATTCACCACGCCACCCTCTTGAGTTCATTTCAGTCAACAAAGCTTGTGGGGTTTGCCGTCTCCATATCCACATCAAACAGCTAGTGAAACAAACAAACAAACAAACAGATGGAGCCAGCATCCGACCGCTCCCGGCACACAAAGGAACCTTTTAGCTCAGTAATGCAGAAATACAGAGGAGAGACTACACAACAATTTACTCTCTGGATGTGTCTGGGTTGGCTCACTCCCCCTCTTTGTAATTCTGACCTTCAGTAAGGGTACAGAGAGATGAGAGAGAGAGAGAGAGAGAGAGATTGTGAAGAGACGGGGTGTCAGTGGTTGTGATGGTGAGGTAGAAGAGTCGATGAATAGGGTAGAAACAGAGAGAAGAGGAGGGAGCGCGCATGCAAAAGAAGGTGAGAGAGAGGGGGTGGGGAGGAAAGGTGAGGAGGAGAATAAGAGAGAAAGAGAGAGGGGCAGAAAGTGGAGAGGAGGAGAAATAAGAGAACAGAAAGGATGTGAAAGAAAGGTGATGATATCAGTGCTTGTGATGGTGGGGCAGGACAGTTGACAAAGGAGAAAAAGAAAGAAGAGGGGAGAAAGAGACAGACAGAGAGAGAGAGAGAGAGAGAGAGAGAGAGAGAGAGAGAGAGAGAGAGAGAGAGAGAGAGAGAGAGAGAGAGAGAGAGAGAGAGAGGTGTGGGACTTGGGGTTGTACCTTTAGTGGACCTTCACCCGTCATCCAGAAGACACTGGATGCATAATAAATAGTGACTGCACTCGTGGGCCCCGACCGTGTTTCCCAGTTCCCGTTTGAAAATGTTTGATTACCAACTTTGATTCATTAATATGAGTTCTGTTGTTCATGCAAATTGTCTGGAAAACTCATCCCACCTCTGGATCTGAGATCTGTACGTCTATCTGTCTCTACCAAGGGGAGAAACTCCGAGGGCTTCCGTCTCAGGGCGAGCCCCACCTCTTGTTTGCACCACGTTTCTCTATACAGTTCACGGCGAACACTTTACTGAAGCCCTGGGAACGTGGGGGGAAATTAAAATTGACAAATTTGAAGAGTTTGAAGCCAGAATCACAAGAAAGTCCATAGGAAGATGATTATAATATCATAGTCCCGTGAAATCCGAATTTAATTGGTTCTGCTTGATCAGTCTTTATGTGAGTTGAGGAAATATGCCTCTCAGGCTTAGGAGACCTTTTCAAAAACCACTGCTGGCATGAAAGCAACAACAAAAAGGTAACGATAAAAAGGAAAATAGCAATCAATCCAAAAAGGAATGTTTTGCTTAATCCCGGGAAAAGGAAGACATTTTGGAAATGTCAGTGTCACACATCACTTTCGAGGACAAATAAAACAGAGTGAAGTAAAGGTGAGAATGAGGACTAAAAGGAAAAGCACGACAAACCATAAAAAGACAGCAGATCTAAACTAGTGTGTGTGTGTGTGTGTGTGTGCGTGCATGGGAGGTAATAACTAAGTGTGCTAGGAAAAGACGAGGGTCAGGAGCATGAACAGGGGGAGTGGAACATTTGTCACAACATCCAAATTGAAGAAGAGGAAATGAGAATGGAGGAAGAAGAAGAAGAAGCAGGGAAAGGTGTGGAGGAGAGGTACCACTCACTAGATAATGTGTGTCTCAAGTGCCCGTACGTTCACGTGAACACACTTCTTGTGTAGGTATACGTGATATTTACACGTGTGTGTGTGTGCGCGTATCAGGCTGAGTGCTGGTGAGAGTGGAGTGTGAGAGCAGAGGCAAATGGTATAGAACAGACCTGAGCGGTAGATCCGGGGAGGCATCTCTCCAGAGACGAACTCAAGTACTGTCATTTTACCCCACTGTCACTCGCGTCCTTATCTCACACATGAAGCACATAATCACACAGCCAACCGCGCACATGTACGCTGCTCACAGCGTGCAGGAGGAAGATCATGTAGTTGCTTAATAGGCAGAGCGAGGCACAGACGCTGCCATCATTAGATCAAGCCATTTAGAAAACGGGGGTGGTGGGGGGGGCACATTAAAACGCATTGTCGTGAACGTCACATTCCAACAAGGTCAACGGACACCTAGTGGGACTTGTTTGTTTTGAGCAGAAAAAGGAGCAGCTCGGGGATAAAATGATGGTCTTAGCTGTGGTCCTCGCAGCTTCCGTCTTCAGGCGACCCCCGGTAATTGCTGGTTTTCAGTTCTGTCTGGTGGATACTGAAGTCCAGTCTACGTTTGCATATGGGCCCGGCCACCGAAGGTAACAGCTGGAGTAGCTCCCGTTTTGTGTCCGTACACACATGCGTAAGAGGACGACCGACGATACTCATACGTAGGGACGAGTGACGGGGCACGCGCCTGTGTTTATTCGTAATATCGCGATATTTTTCTCTGAACGTTAAGCCTCTCAGTTCAAATATCGCGTGGGTGTACGCGTGATCTCCAATGGCAACACATACGTTTCCTTTTTGTTTATTTCTGCAGAAAGAAGCGAAAGCAGCAAACGCATCAAAAAAAAATCTACACAAAAATGTTATCCAAGTTGAACCACAATCTGCCCTCCCCTCCCTTTTTTTTACTTCCTATTTCCAGCAGGAGTCGTTATTACCAGCTGGCATTTCCGTTAATATCCGGACTGAGGGGGCGTCCGGGTAGTGTAGCGATCTATTCCATTGCCTACCAACATGGGGATCGCCGGTTCGAATCCCCGTGTTACTTCCGGCTTGGTCGGGCGTCCCTACAGACACATTGGCCGTGTCTGCGGGTGAGAAGCTGGATGTGGGTGTGTGTACCGGTCGCCGCACTAGCGCCTCCTCTGGTCGGTGGGGGTGCCGACCAGAGGAGGAGGGGTAATGCCTGTTCAGGGGGGAGGGGGAACTGGGGGGAATAGCGTGATCCCCCCACGCGCTACATCTCCCTGGCGAAACTCCTCACTGTCAGGTGAAAGGAAGTGGCTGGCGACTTCACATGTATCAGAGGAGGCATATGTAGTCTGCAGCCCTCCCCGGCTCGGCATGGGGGGTGGAGCAACAACCGAGACAGTTCGGACGACTGGGGTAATTGGCCGGGTACAACTGGGGACAAAAGGGGGAGGGGAGTATATGAGGAGCGGAAATATATATATATATATATGTGTGTGTGTGTGTGTGTGTGTATATATACACTACCGTTCAAAAGTTTGGGATCACCCAAACAATTTTGTGTTTTCCATGAAAAGTCACACTTATTCACCACCATATGTTGTGAAATGAATAGAAAAGAGTCAAGACATTGACAAGGTTAGAAATAATGATTTGTATTTGAAATAAGATTTTTTTTACATCAAACTTTGCTTTCGTCAAAGAATCCTCCATTTGCAGTAATTACAGCATTGCAGACCTTTGGCATTCTAGCTGTTAATTTGTTGAGGTAATCTGGAGAAATTGCACCCCACGCTTCCAGAAGCAGCTCCCACAAGTTGGATTGGTTGGATGGGCACTTCTTGCGTACCATACGGTCAAGCTGCTCCCACAACAGCTCAATGGGGTTCAGATCTGGTGACTGCGCTGGCCACTCCATTACCGATAGAATACCAGCTGCCTGCTTCTGCTCTAAATAGTTCTTGCACAATTTGGAGGTGTGTTTAGGGTCATTGTCCTGTTGTAGGATGAAATTGGCTCCAATCAAGCGCTGTCCACTGGGTATGGCATGGCGTTGCAAAATGGAGTGATAGCTTTCCTTATTCAGAATCCCTTTTACCCTGTACAAATCTCCCAACTTACCAGCACCAAAGCAACCCCAGACCATCACATTACCTCCACCATGCTTAACAGATGGCGTCAGGCATTCTTCCAGCATCTTTTCATTTGTTCTGCGTCTCACAAACGTTCTTCTTTGTGATCCAAACACCTCAAACTTGGATTCATCCGTCCACAACACTTTTTTCCAGTCTTCCTCTGTCCAGTGTCTGTGTTCTTTTGCCCATCTTAATCTTTTTCTTTTATTGGTCAGTCTCAGATATGGCTTTTTCTTTGCCACTCTGCCCTGAAGCCCAGAATCCTGCAGCCGCCTCTTCACTGTAGATGTTGACACTGGTGTTTTGCGGGTACTATTTAATGAAGATGCCAGTTGGGGACCTGTGAGGCATCTGTTTCTCAAACTAGAGACTCTAATGTACTTATCTTCTTGCTCAGTTGTGCAACGCGGCCTCCCACTTCTTTTTCTACTCTGGTTAGAGCCTGTTTGTGCTGTCCTCTGAAGGGAGTAGTACACACCGGTGTAGGAAATCTTCAATTTCTTAGCAATTTCTCGCATGGAATAGCCTTCATTTCTAAGAACAAGAATAGACTGTCGAGTTTCAGATGAAAGTTCTCTTTTTCTGGCCATTTTGAGCGTTTAATTGACCCCACAAATGTGATGCTCCAGAAACTCAATCTGCTCAAAGGAAGGTCAGTTTTGTAGCTTCTGTAACGAGCTAAACTGTTTGCAGATGTGTGAACATGATTGCACAAGGGTTTTCCAATCATCAATTAGCCTTCTGAGCCAATGAGCAAACACATTGTACCATTAGAACACTGGAGTGATAGTTGCTTGAAATGGGCCTCTATACACCTATGTAGATATTGCACCAAAAACCAGACATTTGCAGCTAGAATAGTCATTTACCACATTAGCAATGTATAGAGTGTATTTCTTTAAAGTTAAGACTAGTTTAAAGTTATCTTCATTGAAAAGTACAGTGCTTTTCCTTCAAAAATATGGACATTTCAATGTGATCCCAAACTTTTGAACGGTAGTATATATATATATATATATATATATATATATATATATATATATATATATATATATATATATATATGTGTATGTGTGTGTGTGTGTGTGTATGTATGTATGTGTAACCCGCACTTTGCGTTCGGCCGTCGTCTCTCTACACGCCCTGGGACTCTGCGTTGTGTTTGTTGTAGTATGATGTTTGTGTGGAAAAGGAAGGAGGCGGAGGCTTGGGATCGTGGCTGAGACCTGGACACTTTACTGGCACTCGCTTACACTTCACCTCTCATCAATCAGCTGGCCGCTGGCCTCATCATACTCACAGCTTCCGGCAGACAAACAAAAAACATTTTTCTTTCAAAATAAAATTAAAATAAAAAGTGCAAATGTGCAAATAAACACATCTCATATCAAAATGCTACCTTACGGCAAAACCAAAGCAAATGTCATCCATTATAAATTAAATAAGGCACTTAGTACCCATAAAATTAAACAAAAAACCATGGATAATCTGCTCAAATAATACTGCATCCTGCGTTATATGCTATGCTAATGCTCAACAGGCTAGCCAACACTTTTTGTCACATTTCTCTTGCCAAATACAATGTTCGACATCAAACTTTAACTAGGTTATAAGCAAACTTGTCTATTAACACCACAGAATAAACAGTTAGACAATATGTGCGATATAAATCAATATTTTTATGTTAATGCAGACCGCCAGTAACACTGCTCACCTTCCGGCAGACAAACAAAAACATTTGATCAACGTAGCCTTTTGCCCGGGACAAGAACTAGGGGTACGGTGTTGCAAGAGGGACAAACATCGCCATTTGCGGCATTCCCAGGGGAACATACAGCGTAACAGTGCCACCCTGTGGCGGATTTACATTACTACCTTACAGCTACCCCTTCTTTAATTGATGGCGTCCCAGCCATCAGACCAAACAAAACAAAACAAATAAAACTTGTGAGCATAAACATTAAAACAGATCACACTGAAAGTGACGTATTAATACCATGAGTTTCATATGAAATGTAGATGTGTAAATGCAATCAAAGTAAATAAACCATTAATAAAACTTGTTTTGTTTTTTTTTCGTGGATTATACGTGCCCTGCTACTCTCTCTGCTATGGCCCTCTGCCACAATGTCCAGCCCCTCTCTATCTTCTGCTGTTCCTCTTTTGATCTCACCACCTGTGACTCGTAAGACAGTTTCTTTGGGGGACGTCGAGTTCTCTGTGGGTTCCTCCTCAGGCTGGGGCCATCAAGTGCGTTGGTGTCGCTGACATTTATGTCCTCTTCCCCCCCTTGACTCACTTTTTCGGCTTCCTCCCCCATTACCTCCATGCCATCCCCAGTCCCCCATGTCAGACTCAACTCCTGCACTTGTTGCTGCACCAGCCCGCTCCACCGGAAGAAACATACACTGTGTAAGAAGGTTGCGGTGAACCACTCTCTCTTTTTCACCATCCTCTGTTCGGACCACATATACTGGTATACTGGTGTGTTTCTTCACCACAATGTATGGGCGTGACTCCCATCTGTCTCCCAGTTTCTGCCGTCCCTCCACATGACATATTTTGACCAAGACTCTGTCCCCTGCGCTGAAACCTTGACTCTTTGCCTTTTGATCATAGTACCTTTTCTGCTGCTCTTTTGCATGTCGTGAGGCCTGGTTAGCCTGAGTATAAGCTTCCGACAGACAGTCATGCAGTGTCTGGACATATTCACTATACTCACATGGCTCTTTGGTGGTAGAAAGCCCAAAAATCAGGTCGACTGGGAGTCGTGGATGTCTACCAAACATTAGGTAATACGGTGTGTACCCAGTAGAGTCATGTTTGGTGCAGTTATACGCATGTGTCATTGCATCCACATACTCATGCCAGTGGGGTTTCAGGTGAGGCTCTAGTGTCCCCAGCATGTCCATGAGAGTCCGGTTGAACCTTTCGGTGGTGCCGTTACCCTGGGGGTGATAGGGGGTTGTGTGTGTCTTAGTGACACCAGTACACTTACACAGCTCTTTCACCACGGCACTTTCAAAATTACGCCCCTGGTCTGCATGTAGTTTTGCTGGGAATCCAAACCGACAGAAAAAGTTCTTCCACAGTACCTTCGCCACTGTACAGGCTTTTTGGTCTTTAGTGGGATAGGCCTGGGCGTACCGGGAGAAGTGGTCAGTGACAATAAGCACATTTTCTATGCCTCCCTTTGATTTCTCCAGAGTCAGAAAGTCTACACACACAAGTTCCATAGGAGCGCTGCTGTGAATACTGACCAGGGGAGCCCTGAGGCTTGCAGTCGGAGTCTTTCTGAGGCAGCACCTTTCACACTGCTCACACCAAGCCTTGATTTCCTGGAACATCTTAGGCCAGTAAAATCTCTCCCTTATCATCTGCAGCGTTCTCTCAAACCCTAAATGCCCTGAGTCATCATGAAGTGCAGTCTTGACGGATGTGTGAAATCTCTCTGGTAGTACCAGCTGCTCTACTACTCCCCTTTGACAGTCTTGGACCTGACGATACATTATTCCATCCCTTACTAATAACCTCCGCCACTCTTTTAAGAGAAGGCAAACCTGCCTGCCACCACCAATCCTCTCGCTGCGGCTCGGTTTTTGGTTCACACTTTTAAAGTGCAAAACGGGACCGATTACAGCATCCTCTTTTTGCCCTGCACGAATCTCCTGTTTTGTCAATGCAGGTAGAGAGTCCATCCCCACATCTTGATAGGATTCACCGAGCGTGTGTGACAGAGGTTCTTGATGCTCAGGTCCCTCTGAAGCGGAGCTTTCCAGTTGTTGGGGAGATTGTTCCTCTACACACCTTTGTACTTTGGCTGATACAAGCTGAGGGCAGGTTTGCAGGACTTGGGTGACCTCCTGGTTAGACAGTCGGGAGAGGGCATCAGCGTTCGCATTATTCTGTCCCCTTCGATACTGCACATCAAAATCAAATGCTGACAGCCGAGACACCCACCGCTGACCTGTAGCATCCAATTTTGCAGACGACATGACATACTTGAGGGGGTTATTGTCTGTCTGGACTGAGAACTTGCGCCCATATAGATGGTCATAGAACTTGTCGGTCACTGCCCATTTCAGAGCGAGGAACTCTAGTTTGTGTGCAGGATACCTCGTCTCTGCTGGGCTCAAGCCTCTGCTGCCATAAGCTATGACTCTCTCGACTCCGTCCTGAACTTGGGCTAATACAGCACCAAGCCCCTCCCCCGAGGCGTCAGTCTGGAGCAGAAAGGGTAGGCTGTAGTCTGGATAGCCTAACACTGGAGCAGTTGTCAATCTTTCTCTCAGTGACTGAAAAGCCTCCTCACACTCATCAGTCCAGACAAAGGGCGGGTCAGGCACTAACCTCTTCTTCCCCCCTCTCCGTTTCTTTCTAGGGTCACCAGCGGTAAGGCGGTACAGGGGCGCGGCCAAGGTAGAGTAACTGCACACAAACCGCCTGTAATATCCGGTGAATCCCAGGAACTGAAGCACCTCTTTACGATTCGTGGGCCTCGCCCAGTCCTTGACTCTGCTGATCTTCTCTGGGTCTGTCCTGATGCCCTCCGCAGACACCAGGTGACCCAAGTAGTGCACCTCCTTTCTCACAAGCTGACATTTGGAAGGCTTCAACTTCAAGCCATGCTCCTTCAGTCGATCGAACACCAGCTGCAGCCTCTCCAGATGCTCATCAAAGGTTTTAGAGAATATGATCAGATCATCAAGGTAGATCAGGAGATGGGTGAAGTTCAGATCGCCAAAACAGCAGGTCATGAGTCTCTGGAAGGTGGACGGAGCGTTTTGAAGGCCGAAAGGCATTCTGTTGGCTTCAAACAGCCCCATGGGAGTACTGAATGCTGTTTTGTGTTTGTCCTGCTCCGCCACCTCTACCTGCCAGTATCCAGATGTGAGATCAAGTGTTGAGAAATACTTTGCTTGACCCAGAGCCTCCAGGGCCTCCTCTATTCTGGGCAGTGGAAATGCATCTCTTGTGCTGCAGGCGTTAAGCCTTCGGTAATCGATGCATAATCTTAGTGATCCGTCTTTCTTGGTAACAATCACTACTGGCGAAGCATATGGACTCTTACTAGGCCTGATAACCCCTGCTGTTTCCATTTCTGTCAGCAACTTCCTCACATCCTGCCACTGTGAAGGGGGAATCTTGCGGTACGGGAGTCGAAAGGGCTTTGAGTCGACCAGGGGGATTTCGTGCTGCACTGTTTTTGTGTGGCCGTAGTCCATTGAGTGCTGTGAGAACACCCCCATATTCCTCTCCACAAGCTCTTTTAGGAGGGCGCGCTGGCGCTCATTCTCCACTGCTGCCTCACTTATGTCCACCCCACCACTGCTCACAACTTGGTGCAGACACCGGTATGTCTCTTTGTTCTCCTCATTTTGATGACAACCCTGTTCCGTGGCTGAAAAATCCACACTGTCCACCAGGAAGGCGCTGGCCAGCTGTGTGTGTGGTTTGATTGTGACAGTTTGTTGGGACAGGTTCATCACTCTGACAGGAGCACAGCCTTTCTTCACATCTGCAAGAACTTTGGCGACCATAAGGTCCTGAGGAAGCCGAATGGAGGCGTGGCCTTCAATTAGCGCTGTGTATGTCTTTCTTTGTGGGCCAGTTTTGATTTTGCACATTAAGTCCATCTCTTTCCCTCCCGGGATGCGTATTTTACGGCCAGTGTACACAGCAGGGCCCACCATGTCGTCTGCTCCTGTATATTCAGTGTCGCCAGTTTCCAGTAAAGCTGTGTACCACTCTGGATGGCTTTCCTTCACCCGCTGAAGATATTGCTCCCCATAGGTTGCTTGGAGGTGCCTCCTGGCGGCACGGACGACATTAGTTCCCACAAGCAGTGGGACGGAGGAGCGATACTCGGAGTCAGGGACAACAAAAGCCGGCACTCTCTGGAACTCTTTCCCCAGCACTTTCAACTTAATACGCAGGACACCAGAGTAAGGCACATCCTGACCTGCTGCACCTGCTATGGGTATTTTAGAGGGCCGTAGTTTCTGTCCGTGGAGGTCAGGGTGGTTGCACCAGTATCCGTGAGTAATACTGGTTACCTGAGAGCCGGAATCGATAAGAGCCCTGCACTTTAATCCATTGACTTCCACCTCACCCTCATTCCTGGGACCCACAATAGGAATGTCCTCTACTCCATCATCAGTATCGCTCACCTGCAGTGGGGGGTCTTGCTGCTTGCCCATGGTTGCCCCAGTTACCACAGGCTCTAGGCGTTTAAATGCTGCGTTGAGTGGGGCGTGGTGCTCTCTGCGGAGGTCGCAGGCTGGGGTCGGTGAGTCCAGGGCAGACTGGGATCTGGGAGCACTGCTCGACATACTCGGGCTATATGCCCTTGCTTCCCACACCGGTAGCAAACAACACTGGAGCCCTGAGTAACTGTTCTGGGAGATGGTTGGGGCCTTAGTGGGGGTGCAGGGGCTGGTGCAGGGGTAGGTGTAGCAATTCTCAACTCAAGGTGAGCCAACTTGGTCACCTGTTCTTCTTGGCTAAGAGCTAATTTCTTGACCATATCTTTAAGCTCTGTCCACTCTGAAGTGTGTTTTGACCTCTCTGACCTCATATTGGTATCACATTCTGATGTGACCTGCACCTGGGTGAGCGCTTTCTTTGTCTTGTGTTGTGACTGGAACTTCTGAGTCTCTTTTGCAAGGTTTCTAAGCTCTGCTTGCAGCTCCCGGAAACTCAAAAGCCTGGGCTTCATTGGTGCGATCCTTGCATACACCATCTCATCCATAAGCCCTCTTAGAAACTGTCGAGTGAGTTTACTATCACGATCAGGAAATTGCCTGCCCCCTCTCTGACTTTCCTCTACCGCTCTCAGTGTTGCCTCCAGAGCAATAGCATAAGAGCAGGCAGACTCTCCGGACCTCTGGCTGCGCTCATAGAAGTAGGCTAGTGGATCAAGTGAGCCTTGTGTGTCGCTGTATTCAGCCCTGAGCTCCTCATACGCCTTCTCTGGAGTCTGGTCGTGGGGGGGTAGGTTCAGGACTAGCTTCCTGGCCTCACCGCTCAGGTGTCGCACAACAGTCGAAAAGCGGAGGTGTGTGGGGAGCTCGATTGCCTCCAGAAGGTACTGCATATCACGAACCCAGTCTTCTACAAGTATTTTGCTGTCTGGATTGCCAGTGAAGATTTGGACATTTTTTACCTGATGAGTTTGCATGAACCCACCATATGCAGCTGGTGGAAGGGTTGTGTTGGCTGCGGCTCTGACGGCAGCATTCATTGGGGGCTCATACGGACGTGGGTGCATGTGCGGGTTGGTGGATGGGTGTTGTGGGAGTGTGTTGTGGTACATGACAGCTCGAGGGTCTGAGGCAGGGGCTGTGTGGTTAGGGGCTACATGTTGCACTGCTAGTGGGGTGGTCACCTCTTGGGGGTAGAAGGCAGCAGGCTGTGACATATGCAGCTGGGGGATTGATCCATGCTGCAAACTTTGAAGGGTCTGGCCAGTAGAAGAGAGGTAGCTCATAATGTTCATCATTGGTGGCATTTGAAAGCTTGGCATGAGGGCCTGGGGCACAGGGGGATTATATGCAGGACCAGTGTAGACCTGGGGTTTAGGCTCGGCAGCAGGGCTTTGGTAAGGAGGGGTGTCTGGGTGAGTCATGGTCGGCCGCTGTACAGTTTGCATTTCCGTGGAGGTGGGGAACGAGAGGCTGTGAATGGGCAAAGGGTGTGTGTGCTGGCTCACACTGGCTTGGGCCGGGGGATTAGGTTCCACTAATATCTGTACAGCTGGAAGGGATGCACTGGGCAGGCTGTGGTCTGGCCTGCTGTTTCGGTGGATTGGTTTGGCAGCTGGTCTGCTGTCAAAACATAGTGAGGGTGCTTGCATTGGAGCTCTAGAGGCTGGCAAGGTGGGTGCATGAGCTGGAGTGGAGTAGTGAATAGGGTAAGGTGACAGTATTGGGGGTGGTGGAGTGAGTGGTGCACTTAGTCCTGGGTATGGGGGCTGCTGACTGCTGTGGTGGTCTTGAGGGAGGATCAGCTGTTGGGTGGTGGTGGGGCTAGTGAAGTAGTTGTTAAGCTTTGGCCTCACTGATTGCTGTTGATTTGCAGCACTGGTGGTTGTTACGCCCTTGCTTGAAAGGTGGGGTTGTGTCTGGGCTGGAGTGTCACAGTTGTGGCTGGCTGTGGGCATCGGGGGCAGTTGGGAACCCGGTGTGGCAGCAGAGGCACCTTCTTGCTTTGACTGATAATCTGCATAGTCACTGAACATTTTGATATATTTTTTTCTAAATCACTATGACTGGTGTAACTGTTGGTGTCAAAACAGATGACTATTAATGATTCATTGTGTTCACAGAATAAGTTTAGCTGTGTATGCAAAATCTCCCCTTTTTTTCCAGTAAATATATCAAAAAACAATAATCACTATCAACTCAAAACTCACATTAAACTTGAGTCTAAATCAGATGGTCAATACACAACCCTTAACCAAAACCAAAAAATTATGAATGATATATATCAGCTTAATGTTAAACACAGTGTTCCTATAGCAGGATCTCACATAGCACACTTTTACACAACTCAAATAACAGTTAAGTTTATCGAAATATCATAAAAAGTCTTCAAATGGATATAGCAAGCTTTCAACAGTCTTTAAAGGATATTTGAAGAGGTGAGTATCTTGCCAATGCTGCAACGCCGATGACAGTAGTTCAGTCCACCACACTGTCCAGTCACTGAAGGTAACGCAGTTCAATGCAGCAGCAAAGGCGAGGACGCGAGTCTCTGTATCTCCTTGGATCTCGAAGCACCACGATCCGGGTCACGGCACCATGATGTAACCCGCACTTTGCGTTCGGCCGTCGTCTCCCTACACGCCCTGGGACTCTGCGTTGTGTTTGTTGTAGTATGATGTTTGCGTGGAAAAGGAAGGAGGCGGAGGCTTGGGATCGTGGCTGAGACCTGGACACTTTACTGGCACTCGCTTACACTTCACCTCTCATCAATCAGCTGGCCGCTGGCCTCATCATACTCACAGCTTCCGGCAGACAAACAAAAAACATTTTTCTTTCAAAATAAAATTAAAATAAAAAGTGCAAATGTGCAAATAAACACATCTCATATCAAAATGCTACCTTACGGCAAAACCAAAGCAAATGTCATCCATTATAAATTAAATAAGGCACTTAGTACCCATAAAATTAAACAAAAAACCATGGATAATCTGCTCAAATAATACTGCATCCTGCGTTATATGCTATGCTAATGCTCAACAGGCTAGCCAACACTTTTTGTCACATTTCTCTTGCCAAATACAATGTTCGACATCAAACTTTAACTAGGTTATAAGCAAACGTGTCTATTAACACCACAGAATAAACAGTTAGACAATATGTGCGATATAAATCAATATTTTTATGATAATGCAGACCGCCAGTAACACTGCTCACCTTCCGGCAGACAAACAAAAAACATTTGATCAACGTAGCCTTTTGCCCGGGACAAGAACTAGGGGTACGGTGTTGCAAGAGGGACAAACATCGCCATTTGCGGCATTCCCAGGGGAACATACAGCGTAACAGTGCCACCATGTGGCGGATTTACATTACTACCTTACATATGTATGTGTGTATATATATATATATATATATATATATATATATATATTTCCGCTCCTCATTTGTCGAGCACTCACAACACCATTGACGGTTTCGGAAAAAACGCTATATATATATATATATATATATATATATATATATATATATATATATATATACACTCACTGGCCATTTTATTAGGTACACCTTGCTAGTACCGGGTTGGACCCCCTTTTGCCTTCAGAACTGCCTTAATCCTTCGTGGCATAGCTTCAACAAGGTACTGGAAACATTCCTCAGAGAGTTTGGTCCATATTGACATGATAGCATCACGCAGTTGCTGCAGATTTGTCGGCTGCACATCCATGATGCGAATCTCTCGGTCCACCACATCCCAAAGGTGCTCTATTGGATTGAGATCTGGTGACTGTGGAGGCCATTTGAGTACAGTGAACTCATTGTCATGTTCAAGAAACCAGTCTGGGATGATTCGAGCTTTATGACATGGCGCGTTATCCTGCTGGAAGTAGCCATCAGAAGATGGGAACACTGTGGTCATAAAGGGATGGACATGGTCAGCAACAATACTCAGGTAGGCTGTGGCGTTGACACGATGCTCAATTGGTACTAAGGGGCCCAAAGTGTGCCAAGAAAATATCGCCCACACCATTACACCACCACCACCAGCCTGAACCGTTGATACAAGGCAGGATGGATCCATGCTTTCATGTTGTTGACGCCAAATTCTGACCCTACCATCCGAATGTCGCAGCAGAAATCGAGACTGATCAGACCAGGCAACGTTTTTCCAATCTTCTATTGTCCAATTTTGGTGAGCCTGTGCGAATTGTAGCCTCAGTTTCCTGTTCTTAGCTGACAGGAGTGGCACCCGGTGTGGTCTTCTGCTGCTGTAGCCCATCTGCCTCAAGGTTCGACGTGTTGTGCGTTCAGAGATGCTCTTCTGCATACCTCGGTTGTAATGAGTGGTTATTTGAGTTACTGTTGCCTTTCTGTCAGCTCGAACCAGTCTGGCCATTCTCCTCTGACCTCAACAAGGCATTTTCGCCCACAGAACTGCCGCTCACTGGAAATTTTCTCTTTTTCGGACCATTCTCTGTAAACCCTAGGGATGGTTGTGCGTGAAAATCCCAGTAGATCAGCAGTTTCTGAAATACTCAGACCAGCCCGTCTGGCACCAACAACCATGCCACGTTCAAAGTCACTTAAATCACCTTTCTTCCCCATTCTGATGCTCGGTTTGAACTGCAGCAGATTGTCTTGACCATGTCTACATGCCTAAATGCATTGAGTTGCTGCCATGTGATTGGCTGACTAGAAATTTGCGTTAACGAGCAGTTGGATAGGTGTGCCTAATAAAGTGGCCGGTGAGTGTATATATGTTTAACGTTGTTAAAAGCAACACTCAATGGTAGGGAAAGTGCTCAACAAATAAGAAGCAAAATAATCCAGTGAGTAAATTCTTCATGCAGCAGTACAAGCTCGTTTCATGCCATAAGCAATCGTCAGCATATATATATATATATATATATATATATATATATATATATATATATATATATATATATATATATATATATATATATATATACACTACCGTTCAAAAGTTTGGGATCACATTGAAATGTCCATATTTTTGAAGGAAAAGCACTGTACTTTTCAATGAAGATAACTTTAAACTAGTCTTAACTTTAAAGAAATACACTCTATACATTGCTAATGTGGTAAATGACTATTCTAGCTGCAAATGTCTGGTTTTTGGTGCAATATCTACATAGGTGTATAGAGGCCCATTTCAAGCAACTATCACTCCAGTGTTCTAATGGTACAATGTGTTTGCTCATTGGCTCAGAAGGCTAATTGATGATTAGAAAACCCTTGTGCAATCATGTTCACACATCTGAAAACAGTTTAGCTCATTACAGAAGCTACAAAACTGACCTTCCTTTGAGCAGATTGAGTTTCTGGAGCATCACATTTGTGGGGTCAATTAAACGCTCAAAATGGCCAGACAAAGAGAACTTTCATCTGAAACTCGACAGTCTATTCTTGTTCTTAGAAATGAAGGCTATTCCATGCGAGAAATTGCTAAGAAATTGAAGATTTCCTACACCAGTGTGTACTACTCCCTTCAGAGGACAGCACAAACAGGCTCTAACCAGAGTAGAAAAAGAAGTGGGAGGCCGCGTTGCACAACTGAGCAAGAAGATAAGTACATTAGAGTCTCTAGTTTGAGAAACAGACGCCTCACAGGTCCCCAACTGGCATCTTCATTAAATAGTACCCGCAAAACACCAGTGTCAACATCTACAGTGAAGAGGCGGCTGCGGGATTCTGGGCTTCAGGGCAGAGTGGCAAAGAAAAAGCCATATCTGAGACTGACCAATAAAAGAAAAAGATTAAGATGGGCAAAAGAACACAGACATTGGACAGAGGAAGACTGGAAAAAAGTGTTGTGGACGGATGAATCCAAGTTTGAGGTGTTTGGATCACAAAGAAGAACGTTTGTGAGACGCAGAACAAATGAAAAGATGCTGGAAGAATGCCTGACGCCATCTGTTAAGCATGGTGGAGGTAATGTGATGGTCTGGGGTTGCTTTGGTGCTGGTAAGGTGGGAGATTTGTACAGGGTAAAAGGGATTCTGAATAAGGAAGGCTATCACTCCATTTTGCAACGCCATGCCATACCCAGTGGACAGCGCTTGATTGGAGCCAATTTCATCCTACAACAGGACAATGACCCTAAACACTCCTCCAAATTGTGCAAGAACTATTTAGAGCAGAAGCAGGCAGCTGGTATTCTATCGGTAATGGAGTGGCCAGCGCGTCACCAGATCTGAACCCCATTGAGCTGTTGTGGGAGCAGCTTGACCGTATGGTACGCAAGAAGTGCCCATCCAACCAATCCAACTTGTGGGAGCTGCTTCTGGAAGCGTGGGGTGCAATTTCTCCAGATTACCTCAACAAATTAACAGCTAGAATGCCAAAGGTCTGCAATGCTGTAATTGCTGCAAATGGAGGATTCTTTGACGAAAGCAAAGTTTGATGTAAAAAAATCTTATTTCAAATACAAATCATTATTTCTAACCTTGTCAATGTCTTGACTCTATTTTCTATTCATTTCACAACATATGGTGGTGAATAAGTGTGACTTTTCATGGAAAACACAAAATTGTTTGGGTGATCCCAAACTTTTGAACGGTAGTGTATATATAGCATTTATTTCCAAAACTGTCAATGGTGTTATAAGTGCTCAACTAATGAGGAGCGGATTATCAACACAGATACAGGGAAAAAAAGCAGCTGATGAGTGCGCAAGACACCAAACAGGCCTGTACTGCAATGTATTAAAACTTTTTTTTCCCCCTGTATCTGTGTTGCTATATGTATATATCCGGACTGATTCTTAACTTGACCCGATGAAACAGTAAAATAGTTCGCCCTAGTCAGAACCGGGCCTAAAGTCGCCTGTTGTGATGAAACAACAGGTGAATGTGATGTATTGCCTAGAGGAAGAGAAAACCAGTTTCTTGGGCTTGACGAGAACCAGGCCACAAACATTGCTCTCTAGACCTTCACGTGCGTGAGGAGGAGAATCCTTTGTGCTGTTATTTGCAACCTCCTGTGAGGAGATCGTCAAAGACTTCCCCTGATGAGAAAAGTTAAAGGGACTGTTTGGTTTTATTCTGACACATCGTAATACGAGTTACTCACAAGTAGGTACATCGATGCATGGGCATTAGTTTGGTCAGTGAGTCCCGTATTCGGACACTGCGGCAAACAGGGAACTTGTTGGAGAAAAATCACTGTCAGTGAACAGGGTCAGCTAGCAAAAACATTTTTAAGCAGCAACACAATATAATGAAAAAAAGGTTTTACACATTCACAACAGAATACAACGTCTGTCATGTATTACTGATGCTCTTTGTCCTCACAGTCCGATGCTAGTTTTGTATGGTATAGTAGTGATGTTCTTCAACAAACAAAATGGGTTCCATTGACTAGGCCATGCATCAGGATACCTGCCGGTGGGAACTCATACTGCTGTGTGTCAAAAGCCCAAAATAACCCATAAAGTGATGGGTTAATTGAACCTCTTTGACTGGGCTGATGCCAATACAGTCCAGCAGCAAGCTAAACTGAGTGTAATTTTGCTTGTTTCTGGGCCACATCCTTGTTGCAGGGCTACGTCAGTTTATGAACGAATTAAACATTCAACATGCGGCGTGGAACATTGTCCTTGGCTCACAATTACAACTGGCCTCTAATGAAGAGACCTAAGTGGTCAGGAATGACACCAGCCTTACTCACCACATGCCTCTCAAAGACTTCAGTATTTGGCTGGCATGAGCTCCCTTCTTGGCTGTTTTCACTAAAGTCACCAGTCTGTTGTCAGTAAACAACCTCAGATTGCCAAACAACGATACAAATATTTCGAACAGATTCAATAAAACTGTTAGAAACAAGGTAATGGCTTGGCCAGTCGAGAAAAAAGCTTGATTTTCCAAAGGACAAAATATAATGGCTGTTGTAGCCTCTTACTGACTGCAAATACTTTTGTTAAAGCTCAATAGCCTGTAGTGAACAACAGTCGGCAGATATTTATGAGATCCACCAATGCAATTTCATTACACAATAACAAAACCATCAATAACTTGGCCATGATCTTCCTCCCTACTCCTCCTACAAGAGAGTACAAAGGGCAGAATCATCCATTTGCTGTCTGTCTTCAGACTTGCTGTGGCGGACACTTGTCTATAATATGCATAAAGACAGTGAAGGAGTATGCCTCTGGCTGGGGGCCAGTGGGTAAAAAAGCCCCGGGCACTCAAGAGATCACCGAGAAGAGAGAGCAGCTCTAATTCAGCTGCCCACAATGCTCAAATCTATCTTGAAATGTGACGGCAGCCTTCAAGCAAGAATGTGTGGCTGGATAATGTTAGAGATCCAAAGAACATCGCCTAACAGGAACCTTGTATGGGTCTTCTAGTCCCTCTCTAGAATACACTTTATTTGTCATTTGTACATACATACAAAGAAATTTACTCTCTGCGTTTAACCCATCCTAGCTGTGTAGCTAGGAGCAGTGGGCAGCCGCCGTGCAGCGCCCGGGGAATGGTTTACTCTTGGTGTAGCATAGGCGGCGCTATTAAGATTTAACCTTCAACAAAAACATGCTTTTTTTTTTTAGGCAGTAACTACTGGCAAACATTAAAACTCACTACTACTAGCCTAGCTTATATCAAGAAAGACTCAGGATCAGAAGCAGGGACATTATTATTATTATTATTATTATTGTTACTATTTCAAATTTCATAAATATTTTTTAATGTTCTTGTTATTGTAGACTATCCTAGCGTACAATAATATGCACTTACACTCGCATAGCTATTAATTTCTTTTCATATCTGGTGTATTGCCAGATATGTGTAATACCCTAGTCACTGAGGTGGAAAAAGCTATGAGTGTTTCACTTTTCAACTTGCTATGAATTATGTCTATATGTGTTGGTGAGATAACAAGCACGAAACCGTCCAGACCCACAGCACACCTAATGCTACTGCATCCTAGTAAGCGTCCCTTGCAGGTTGTCCATGAGCGAGCGAGTCAGTCAGTCAGTCAGTCAGTCAGTCAGTCAGTCAGTCAGTCAGTCAGTCAGTCAGTCAGTGAGTGAGTCAGTGAGTGACCACAATTGACGATGCGTAGCCCATGGCAGCAGTTGTGCAGCGCCGTGGGAAGAAGAGATATCATAAATAGGGGTTTGAGATCCTCTGACTACCAGCCACAGTTTATAGGTGCATGCAAACACCCTTTTCATCCTGAGATGTGTGACTGGGATCCTCTTAAATAATGACTAAACAAACATCGCTGACTTGTAAAGGCAAATTGACCTCAGGATAAGTGAATGTTAATCTGGGTGAAGAATGAATGGAATCATTCTGCTGCACCATCTCAGTTTGATGACACCAGCGCTGATAACGTATAGGCCTAATAGGAACACCAGCGATGATAACTTATAGGCCTAATAGGAACACCAGTGCTGATAACGTATAGGCCTAATAGGAACACCAGCGCTGATAACGTATAGGCCTAATAGGAACACCAGCGATGATAACGTATAGGCCTAATAGGAAATTTTATTGCAATTTTGAGTCAAATGCTCACAGCTGAATAAGGTTCATTGAGTTGAATTTTAGCAAGATGAGGACTTTCTTATTTGTAAGTGCCAGTCTAGCTGTTGGGTTAAGCTAGTTTTGTTTCATGAAAATCCTAGGAAATTTAGTTTTCTCACACCTGATGCCCAATGCCACCTATGCTCTCTAGACTCTAATACACCAAATGTAAGTAAAACATCTTCCATTTCCCTCCCCTATCCTATATGGGAAGCTGTAAGCGATACAATGTATTATGGGCTTTGCTCAGGGGATTTTCTTTCATTAATATTTAACTTGGAGCCACAGGCTGGATATAATCTATTTCAATGGGATTGCCATTTCTGCCAATGGAAATAGAAAAGACATGTTTCCAGGGGCTAGACACTCTCTGCAGAGAGTGATTTTGGAAAATGCAACTGGGGTACTTTTGTAGCTTCCCACAGACATTATCTGGACCTGGGCTCTTTAGACAGTCTGTTAAATAAAAGATTTATTCACTCCAATCCGAAGTAATTTTCAGAAGCACTATTGGTGTTCAATTTAACACCGCGACTGATGTCATTTTATGAATGGATCACCTTCATTTCTGAGTTAAAGGATGTAGCATGCTGGGATGTTTGAATATCAATGAACATCTGAAATGAAAGTGACTGAGACTGTTAACTTATTTATTTTTTTCATTAAATAAGATTTAATACATTACTAGGAATGGCAAGGTCTCACTTATTTAGGGCAGTCTCGTAATCTAAGGTGCACGGAGTTGTTTGTAAAGACAGAACTAGATCAGAGTTTTTTGCTAACAGCATCTGGATGCAATTGTGACCGGTGTACTTTTTCAATGCGTTGTGTAGGAAAGACAGGACGACTTCTCTCATGCATGGGATCTGTTTTCAGTCGCATATAAACAAAGCAGGACAGGTTTCAGGAAACATCAGATCAGCTCCTACTGTAGCCTCTCTATACATGTCCAAAGCGGGAAAGAGACAGAAGACAGGGGGAACACACGTTTTATAGCTACCAACAAGAAATGGCGTCACAACAGGGAGGGGCTACTAACAGGAAATGGTGTCACAACAAGGAGGGGCTACTATTAGCGTTTCCTGATGAAATGATAAAATAAAATAACAATGTTGGCAATGAAAATAAAATAATAATAATAATCATGTGGTGACACTTTGTGTAATTATATAACATTTTATGGTTATGACGTTTTTAACCATGCTACACAAGGACATATAGGTAGCATCAGCAACACTCGTGATCTAGAGGTTTGGATAGGAAGGTAAGATGATAGATTTTAGATAAGGTTTTTCAGGTATGTGGTAAATCAGTCAGCTTGATAAGAGTTCCTCTTATATAGCTTTTGATCCATCTCGGTTCATGGTGGATTGTTTGAGATTAAGGAGGATAAGCCCACCATGGAATCACATTTACATTTTGATGAAAGGAATTGCCTTTGTTTAAAGGTGCATCCATAATGGCATGCACGGCCACGGCCATATGGCCGTGTATGTACTGTGTGTACTGTGACAACACGACCGCTTTAACAACATAGAAATATAACGTATCTCACCATCGGGGCAACATTGTGAATTTGTTTGAGCAATGGAGTAATAGCGATGTGGCTTTAGCTGGTTTTCTCATCCACAAATGGCAAAGAACGTTTCTCAAGTCTGTCCAAAACAGCAGCAGAAGTCGGGTGGACAGCTGCTGTGTGCATCAATTGTAGACTGTACCTTTAGGTTCTGTCTAATATCGCCACATACCTTAATTGTACATTTTTGCAATCAGCAAAGTCGGTCTGGTCTTAACCCTTCTGTTGTCACCTTTGACCCATAACAGTGTTTAACAGCAGAGAAAAGACTCTAAATGATATTTTTTTGACCTGATATTTGATGACTTTCCCTGTGATGGACTGGCGGCCTGTCCAAAGTGACTCCCCTCCTGCCACCCAATGACTGCTGGGATAGGCTCCAGCATCCCATGACCCTGCTCAGGATAAGCAGCTTGGATAATGAACGAATGAATGAATTTGATGACCTTTCCGAGAGTGACTCCAACATTAGAAAAAGTGAAACACTGTTTTTGTTCATATTTCCATGAAAGCTGTATACCACTAGGGTACTAAGATTGTCTTAGGGTCATGTTTGACCCTATAAAAACGAGTGGTGTCCACTGATTAAATGCAGTCTTTCTGCACTGTGAAGAGAGAAAACCCAGACTGTCACCAAGTTTGTGATGAATGACAGGTTGTTTCTTCGTGTAAAATAGATTTGAGGTTTAAAATTAAATTAAGTTGCTTTAATTTAGAGGTTTAATGAAGGCAGGTGATAAATGACCCTTAAGACAAAGGCAGTATACAGAATGTGTGTACAACACAGGGGTTAACTAAGCTTGGCGAAAAGTAATTACGAGAATAATATTACTTGAAATGTGGCAGTGAAAGAAACTACTTTCTCAGATTCTGTATGCATCGTATGATTATGAGAAGCTAATAAGTAAAATAAAACATAAACGGAGTAAAATCTGTTGTTCACACACTGCAGATCAGAACTCATTATATTGCCCCAAACTGCCAAGTCCTTAAGTCTCTCTTGTTGCATTATTCCATTATTCAATTCATGAAGTTCATGAAATTTAAAATAATTTCATTCTACAGATCATTGTCATTGTTAATTAAAATTGTTCAGGTTGTGCCCGAGATTAAATAGCCCAGCCTTTAACCATTCTACTATGTTCTCTGACCATGTGACTCCACCATAACTGTAATCTGGTCTCCAAGTAAACCTCAGATTGTTGTTGCTGTACTGGAACACTCTTTCTCTCCTTCATGTGTCTGACCTTTTATCTCCACCAGTTTTTCTCACAGTAGTCAAAGAATTCATCATATGCATACATACAGATGAGTGACAAATGAAGGGATAAACCAACATAAAGTGTCTTAGTAAGGTTTTAGGTCACCACGAGCCGCCTTGTCATAGATTATATAAGTCTCTGAACTCTACTGGCGGGATGGACACCATTCTTCCAAAAGATAGTCCCTCATTTGGTGTCTTGATGGTGGTGGTGGAGAGCACTGTCTAACGCATGGGTTCAAAATCTCCCATAGGTTTTCAGTTGGGTTCAGATCTGGTGACTGAAGGCTATAGCATGTGATTTGCATCATTTTCATACTCATCAAACCATTCAGCGACCCTTTGTGCCCTGTGAATGGGGGCATTGTCATCCTGGAAGAGACCACCCCCATCAGGATAGAAATGTTTCATCATAGGATAAATGGGATCACTCAGAATAACGTACTGATTTGCAGTAACCCTTCCCTCTAAGGAGACAAATGGACCCAAACCATGGCAGGAAAATGTCCCTCACAGCATAACAGCGCCCCTGGATCTCTCACTGTAGGGGTCATGCATTCAGCTTTTTCCTTCCATTTGTAACCTATCTGTACATATATAAATATAAAGAGAGAGGGAGAGAGAGAGAGAGAGAGAGTGATTGATTGATTGATTAATATGTTCTCCTTGGGATTTCCATTAATTAACTAGACACACAGCTTGTGTATGAATCCATGTGTACTATCAATTTACTCCTCAAACCAATCAATTCATCCTCCCTCTTTCTACACCTCTTCTTCAGGTTAGGATTCCAGCAGCATCAGGAGCAGCAGCGCAGCACTGACGATAATTCTCCATGGAAAATTCCTCCAGCTCCTCCCGGCTCTTTTAAGTGTTACCACTTCAGCTGGGAGATAATCATTTCCCCAGCGTAGCCCCGGTCTGCCCCAGTGTCTCCTTCCAGGTAGCCTTGCCTAGAAAATCTCCAAAGAAAGGGGCACAATAGGCATCTTTGGAAGATAGTGTGGGTGGTCTACTTGTTGTTAATAGGGCCATAACTAATGGCTATTCAATGATTCTGACGATTAATCAAGTTAAGTAGATAAGAGAAAAGTACCTTTGAGTGTTTTATTTAAGAGCAATAATGTCATGTATAATTCACTGGTCTCTTTCCCCCTGTCACCCACTGTAATGTAATATCTCCCTCTTTATGACATACTTTTTTATATTTTGGGTCCATGATCTTATATCATCCTCATTTTATGACATCATTTAATGTAAGGTGACCTTCGGTGTACAGAAAGATGCCAATCAAGTAGAAATATAAATCTAACCGCATTATGGAAGTTGCAAACCACTGCATTTCCATCCATCCATTTTCCAAACCACTTATCTTGCTCTCAGGGATGCTGGAGCCTATCCCAGCAGTCATTGGGCAGCAGGCAGGGAGACACCCTGGACAGGCCGCCAGACTATCACACAGGGCCGACATACACACACCCACCCACACACACACACACACACACACACACACATTCATGCCTAGGGACAATTTAGTACGGTCGATTCACCTGACTTACATGTCTTTGGACTCTGGGAGGAAATCGGAGCACCCAGAGGAAACCCACGCAGAACATGCAAACTCCACACAGGATGACCCGGGACGACCCCCAAGGTTGTACTACCCCGGGGCTCGAACCCAGGACCTTCTTACTGTGAGGCGACCATGCTAACCACTGCACCACCGTGCCGCCACACTGCAAATCCTTTTTGCAGAATATTTTCTGTTGTTTCTTGCCTCTTTTTGTCCATCTTTTCTTCCCCCCATTTTCTGGACTCCACATGCAACAGTAATGATCGTGTGAGCTCTTCGCTGCCCTTCTGTATGTAGTCGCTCTACACGACCAGGCATATTTGGAAATACACTGATATGTGAAAGAAAGTTTTGAGGCGGTACATTTCAAATGAGTTAATCGTGTTAACTGATTAATCGTGACAGCTCTAATTGTTTATTTATTCAAATGGGAGGAAACCTGAGAGGAAGACACAGGAGAGAAAGCAGGAGTTGATCCTTGCACGGAGGATGAAATCTGACACTACTTCATCGTAAAACAACAAGGTGCAAAGTAGGAGGAACAAAAGAATGTAATTAAAAAAAAAACTAATAGAAAAAACTGACTAATGCATAAAACCAATACATTTTGGTAAATGCCTTCATCAGGGATACAAAAGTATACACAGTAAGATACCCCTAGAAGTTTAAATCAACCAGTAAAAAGACGGAAAACTACAGACAATAATCCAGTAGGACTGTCTGTTAGGGCAGAGGGAAGGGTTAAGCAACAATGAGGTAAGAGGCTGCCTAATATGTTTAAAACGATAAAATTTGATCCTAGGCCAGCAGGGACAGGGATGTGCTTCAAGAGACAGCACCCTATAACCGCTTAGCTATCTCTGTACAACACAGTTTGCATTTTCACCGAGTGCCTGAAACACCAAAGCTGGCTAATTTCATTTCAGAGGAGAAGCTGCTGTCCTCTGAGGTCATCTTGGGTCACTGAGCCTGTAGTCCCGTCATGACTGGTGAGGCCGTCAAGCTGTAAAGAAACCTTGTTTCCACCACTTGCATCTGCAATTCCATTCTTTGGGTCACAATCCACAACGCAGTTTGGGATCAGATAGATGGTTATTTCCTATCCTTCCCCCCAGGTTCCTCTTATGGGAGCTATGGATTCACCAGGGTTTTATTACTCAAGTATGGACATGATCTCGAGTCCGCATTTTGGAGGTCTCAGTCTCATCTCAGACTTCACAGCGTAATGACTCGGATTTGACTCAGTTTCGGACCGCGCGGAGCCATAATAATTTTTCAAGACTAGTGGAATTAAACACTTAAACTTACTATTTTCATATTGGAAATGGATATCAAACTTCCACTGAGATTGATAAAGTGCACTTGAATCTAATTTGTCTCTTTCTTTTTAATTTCATTAATTTATGTTTCTGAAACACCAGAAAATTTGAATCTGAAACTGCAATTCATCAGTGGAGGAAAAAACAAACCTAAATAAATATTACAGTGTTGTGATATTTTGTCTTTCTCTATGATGGTAGACTACTACAGTTACAGTCATGGTGTTGAATTGGACTTGCACTGTATTGCTGTCAGTCTTTACAGAAGTTTTGACCTCACTGGTCTTAAGTTGGACTCGTCGCCTTAAAGTCTTGGACTTGACTCTGACTTGATAAGCTTCGGTCTCAGACTTCACGTGGACTTAGTCTGGACCCGGTCTCACTTCGGATGGCCTTGACTACAAGGTTAGGGTTACATTTAGCTGAGCATGGGGCATCTGTGTAGTGTGGTGGTGGTCTATTCCATTGCCTACCAATATGGGGATCACCGGTTCGGATCCCCGTGTTACCGCAGTCTTGGTCGAGCATCCATACAGACACAATTGGCCGTGTCTGCGGGTGGGAAGCTAGATGTGGGTATGTGTCCTGGTCGCTGCACTAGTGCCTCCTCTGGTTGGTCGGGGCGCCTGTTTGGGGGGAGGGGGAACTGGGAGGAATAGTGTGATCCTCCCACGTGCTACGTCCCCCTGGTGAAACGCCACACTGTCAGGTGAAAAGTGGCTGGCGACTCCATATGTATCGAAGGAAGCATGTGGTAGTCTACAGCCCTCCCCGGATCGGCAGAGGGGGTGGAGCAGAGATCGGGACGGCGCCGAAGACTGGGGCAATTGGCCAGATACAACTGGGGAGAAAAAGGGGGGAAAAAATCTAAAAACCGAGCATCCTGTAGCACCACACCCACTGCCTCAAAGCATGAAGTCTTGCTGTTGGACAGTAGGTGTTTCTCTCCGCGACTCTTTCTTCTTTGGTATTTGAAGTTGCCAAAAGACATCCCCACTGATCTGGAGCCATAAGAAACTCTGGATTGATAATATAATGTCAGAATGCTCACTGAGGTTGAAGCTACCGTGATGCCATCTTGTTATTCCTTAAAAAGTTATTTGCATCTGGGGGCTTCTGTCAGCTTGACACCATGACTAGATGTGCAGCATACAGTTGAAAGACTACATTTTAAAAGAAAGGATGTGGTAAAACTATACACAGGTAGCCATTGCTACCTGTGTATAGTTGGCTAATGGCTAATGGCTAATGGCGTAATGTCCACTACTAACACCAAAGTAGAGAATACCAAGATGGCATCGCGGTGGCTTCACAGATTTTACGTCATCATCAATCTGAAGTTTATTGTAGATCAGTGGACATCCCTCTTATTAAAAGGCAGAAACTTATGTGGCACCCTGCTGGGGGCTGGTTAGCATTCGCACAACAACCTTGGGCCTTTCACCTTCAATAGGAGAGAGAGAGCATCTCTCATCAGGGAGCTAAGTCCCAGTGTTGACCCCTCATGCAGAGATGAGTTTAACAATATCCAGCTGGTATCTCTCAGCCTCCCACACTGAATCTCTCCTTCCCCCCCTCCTTCAGAGAGGTTGTGTCTCGCTTCCTGACAGCCATTTGTGACAGACTCCCGATACTCAAAATAGAAGCCATTTTGTGCGTTCAAAGCATCCCTTTGATGCCGGGCAGATATTGTCCATCTGGACCTACAGCGAACACACCATAAATTCCCCCTTCTTACAAAATACATGAAGAGTAGGTGTACAATGTTGTTTTCCATTGACCCCGCTGGGCTTTAGCCATATCAAATGTCCAGCATTTCATCATTGTGCGAGGTGGACTATATTTCAAAGTAATTACAGTTGCCATTTTGAATGTTTGAGGTGTCAAGGATCACTGTGGAATAACAAACACATTTCCATTTTTTCCCCCCAATTTCAGCGAGCTACTAACAGCGAAAAAACATGTTGAAGGCCTTGGATGTTGGCATCTTATGTACTCTTCATGGTTTAGGCTCAGGTCCAACTTGTGATCTTCGCCATATGTCTCTCTTCACTTGAAACCCCTTTGTCAAGCAGGAATTATGGAATAAAAAACTATAGTAATAATAATAATCAAAATATCAATATTGAAACAATAATAAAATAACACACATAGATGGCATAATCCACGTTTTCTATTCATCAGAAAATGAAGTTTGGTGAAAGAACGAATGTGCCTTGTAATTGAATAATTAATTGTAAGATGAGATGAGATGACATGACATGACATGACATGACATGACATGAGATGACATGAGATGACATGAGATGACATGAGATGAGATGAGAGACATCTCAGTCAAAAAGTGCAGACTTAATGCTGAAAAACAGCCAACATGGGAATACTAGTACTTCTAATACTGCTTATGCTAATGGTAATGATGGTAATAATACACAACTGTATAAAGTATACAGTCCGGTGTTTCTTATCAATATCAATAATTATTGACGATGACGTTCTTCCTATCTGAGTCATAAACGGGCAAGCCAATAATATCCAACAAAAAACCCCAAACCAGCCAAGAAGCTTCAGTAAAATACCCTCCCTTTACACAATTAATAAAGAATAGCAATCCAGAATGTGTACTAAACAAGATGAAAACAGACACTGTGGACACTTATGAGGTGACCACAGGTAAGCCAATATGTAAAAGCCAAAGAAAAGCAAACACTGAGCTTATGCCTTGAATAACTGTATACTGTTTATAAATCCTATATGTGTGTCAGACACACAGATGGACTGCCCTTACTTTCCTGCAGTATATAAATTACTGGAAGTACTCTCAGGTCTTCCATCCAAGGTTTATTGGCAATCCCTCAGCCAATGTTTGACAGCAGTGACCGAGCTTTCACCGGTGGGGCTCCTCGGCTGGGAATTGATATAAATATATGGATATATATACCTTTCAGTGGATATAAAGTCAGTCAGTAAAGTAGACTTTTATATAGAATCTGAAATCCTCATACATTTTATTGATGTTACTGTGGGTTTGGATTGTGTGTCTAATTGTGTGTTATTATATTAGTAAGTAGACTTTTATATAGCATCTGAAATCCTCATACATTTTATTGATGTTACTGTGGGTTTGGATTGTGTGTCTAATTGTGTGTTATTATATTAGTTATTCTTGATGATGCTCTCTCTGCAAAGGAGCTTATGAATACATTTTTTTAGCGGGGGGGGGGTTCCCCCTTTTTCTCCCCAAATGTACTTGGCCAATTACCCCACTCTTCCGAGCCGTTCCGGTTGCTGTTCCATCCCCTCCGCCGATCCGGGGAGGGCTGCAGACTACCACATGCCTCCTCAGACACGTGTGGAGTTGCCAGCCGCTTCTTTTCACCTAACAGTGAGGAGTTTCACCAGGGGGATGTAGCACATGTGAGGATCACGCTATCCCCCCCCCCAGTTCCCCCTCCCTCCGAACAGGCGCCCCGACCGACCAGAGGAAGCACTAGAGCAGCGACCAGGACACATACCCACATCTGGCTTCCCACCCACAGACATAGCCAATTGTGTCTGTAGGGATGCCCAACCAAAGCGGGGGTAACACAGGAATTTGAACCGGTGATCCCCATGTTGGTAGGCAACAGAATAGACTGCTACACTACCCGGATGTCCTATACGAATACATTTTATTAGCATTTATACTAAGCCGTGTCCTATAACAAATCTGCACTTGTCATACTTGATGGGGGGGAAATGAAATTATGCTTTCCAAAAACATAAAATACCAACTGCCCCATTCTTTTGTCCAACTTACAAAGCTAACACCGTGAACACCAAAGAGATAATGACCCCATCATTTTTATGCTTTTTAACCGTGTGCTAACAGAGGTCTGCAGCCATGTGGCAGGGTTTAATGTGGAAGATGAAAAGGAATGATTGTGTTTGGTTTGGTTTGACGCATCATGTTTGTTTGTTTGTTTGTTGATTTGTTGATTGGTTTTGGTTTGTTTGTTGGTTTTGCTCCACCTCTTGGGCGAGTAACAGCTCTCAAGTGTCCATCCATCAGTGTTTTCTACCGTCTCACGGACAGATAGGGTTCTGTCCCCCTAATGGACTTCCATGTTTATTACTAAGCTTGACAACATAAACACACAAAGAGACCTGCTGCTGGAAAGTTATTCACCGTCTGTGTCCAGAGGCACGCGCTCATCTTATACCGGCCAGTCCCAAGCTGTGAAGCCTGAAATGAATGGTGTCCATTCACAGAATCAAGGGGAATCTGAGCGTGGCAAACAGGAAACAATGATTCCCTATTCTCACTTGTTTCTCATCTTTTTTAGTAGTAAACTTTAATCTTTGACGACCTCACAACATTCCCACCTCTAAGTCAAAATATAATAATGTAATTATTAATTAATTCAATTCCTAACATCAAAAATTGATATTTTAACATGTGAAAATTGATTTTGCGATATCAAAAATAAAAGGGATTAAAAGCTAAAATGGCTTGCCATAGATACAGATCATCTCACGCTACAAGCGACAAAGATATCAACTTGCGCCAGCATTGTATATTTCCATTTTCAGAGCTGTACTGTAAACCAGGGGCCTCTGTGGGTATGACAACACCATTCTTCACTCAGACAGGTCGTTTGACCTTAAAGGATAATTCTAGTTTCCAGCTGTGGTCTTGTGTCCAAAAGCTCCACAGCAATGCCGGTGAGTGAAACAATTTGTGGTTTGGATAATGGATGGATGGATGAGTGAAACAATATCAAAACCAACATGCATAACATCAAATGCTACGAAAATAAAGCCCAAGTTGTAAAAAAACCCAAAACGGAATTATCCTTTAACTTCCGTTGTCCCAAACTAGTTTCCAGTTTCCTCTGCTGCCCATGTAACACAAGCTTATACTCAGATAACAGAGGATTTAATTCACATTAACATTAGATTGAGATAATCAGAGTCCACCCATCACTTATTTGACACCTTAACCTCTTCACGCCAAAACCAAGGAGATAAAACTAGAGAAATAATTTGCAGGAAAGAGCCCAAACAGAGCTCTCCTAAACCTCACTGCTCATTTTAGACAGCGTCCCACCAAACACCCTGTCGGTCTCACTCTGTGTACCGCCTCGCCAAAACGGATAATTTGTCAAGCAGGCTGTAATGTCAAACAAACAAAAAGAATTTAATCTCTTATTGTAAACGTTCCTAAACTGAATACCGTCCTGGGAAGCATCAGTGTACTGTACTGTTTGCTTTATCTGACAAGGACAAGCACCTGGCCCAGCTGTGCAAAAGAAAACAGCAGTGAATCCAAACCCAAATGACTAAAAAGGCATTTGCAATTATTTTTACAAGACTTTTTTTTCCGTATTATCTACATACTAGATTAGAGGGCTTTGCTATTTAGGACAATAAAGTGAGTGTTAAAAGGCAAAGGCCGCCACACAAGGTAGCTGTATTTCAAGTAAATATATCTCAGTTGACATCACTGATCTGTTCTACTGAATGAACCTCCAACCATTTGGTATGCAGTGCAATTTGAAAACAAAACAAAACAAAACAAAACAAAACAAAAACTAGGAATTGCTAATAATTTTTGACCCAGACTAGCACAGCATGAACTTGAACGTGTTTTTAGTGGTGACAGCTTTTGAAGCAATTCGCCAAACTTTGCCAGTGGAGGCAGATGGGGAGAAGAGGGAGCAAAGCCACACAGCCCCCTCATAAATCCTCCTGTTATCCCCTGTATTCCTCCCATCCCTCCTTCCTCCGTCCTCCTCCGTTTTGCCGCCATAAATTCAGATTAAATAATAAAAGCGGCAGTGTGCGCTGCCTTCAGCAAAGCACACAGGTCAACATTATGGATGCAACAATACTGCCTGTTGTGGTCCGGGGGGCACCAAATAATAAAGCGCAATCCTACTTTCAACTCTATCTATCATCAACTCCAATGGATCCCCCTATCGCTCATCTCGCCCTTCACTGTCTTTTCTTTTTTTTCCCTCTGAGAGCAATTTTATGTATTTCTCGGGGTTTTTATCGGCAGTAACTGGCTTAGTATTCTCGGCCAGCTTTTGTGCATCCGTCGCCAATATTTTAGTGTATTTGCACGTATCATGATTGAGTTGAAGTAGTGTCAGCATTCCCAAGCAGCCTGTCAAAAAAATACAAAAAAAAAACCGTTTAATATTTTCTTGCGATATTTGTTTCCAAGCTCAATTCTGCAACACTGGAGGAGCAGCTGGCTTCAGGGGTCAAGGTTATGGCCACAGCACCAGTGACAAATAAGCCAAAAATTGACAACATTCGGAAAAACTAACCTTTTGTTTCCCAATTACAAAGACAAATTGTACAATATAGATGAAACATTTGAATTGGTTGGCCAAAGAGTGGCCTGTGAAAATGACTATTTGAATACAATAGAATAAGAATCCTATTCAAAGTTATTGAAATATGAAAATACTGTGCCTCATGCCACCTTTGCAGCCTTCCTCCTTACTAAATAGTTATTACTGTATTTACAGGCAGCAATAGGTTGAAGTAATTAAATATTAAGGTACAAGCCTATATAAATATCTAGATAGAAACAATGGAAACTATAGATACAAGGTCCTATAATTTTACAGTCAAATTTTACAGTTTTTCTTGATTGCTTACACACATTTAGTGAATCATGGGTCAACTTAATCTAATGCTCACACCTTCTTTGCACAGCAAGAGTCTTCTCTGGTGAATGGGTCAGCTATTTCTTGTTGCTTTCACACAATTTTCTTTGATTTTTAACACACTTTTCAAAACAGTTAACACACTTCTCAGAGAGAGACACGAAACCTAATTGAATAACCATGTCAACACATTGCAGACACTTATAGTAGCAGCCTACTGAAACTGCTCTCTCAATTCTGAACAATGTCAGCACCTGTGTGAACTCTCTGTGCACAATTCATCAATTAGTTCTCAACCTATGAAAGAGGTCAATAGAATGAAATTGATACCAAGCATGGATCGAGGAGGCCGCCACCAACAACCTCAGCGAGGACGAGGAAGAGGTCGTGGTAGAGGTAGAGGGGCCCCTGTTTGTGCTCTAATGAAATGAGGGCAACAGTCATTGATCACGTAGTCAACCATGGCCTCTCCATGAGAGAGGCTGGCCAAAGGTTTCAGCCAAACCTGAGCCGTCATACTGTGGCATCAACTGTTCGTACGTTCCGCAATGAAAATGGGTAAGTCACTTTGCCGGCCTTTACAGTCAGTTTACTGTACTGTGTTTCACTGTATTCGCACTCTTGGCAACAACCATTTCTACACTTTTGTAAAGTGTGTTGCCACAATACAATGCAGTACTGTAGTTTCATAGAAGCCATTTACAATAGATTTTAAAATACACAATTTCAAATACTTTCTGACAGTATATTCCCTAAGTAAGAGTGCTCAGTACAAAACCCAAATTGTAGTATGGTTGTCAGTGGTAAAACAGTCAATACTGTGAGGATGTTGCACAAAAGTTGAAGTGAAGCCGCTCTAGTGGCCGAGCAGAATAAACCGCCCTTCTTGCAATCCGCTCATCATGTGGCTGGGAGGTTCGTATCCCAGACTCGCCGTAACCGGTCACGGCCAGAGTGTCCACGGGGTAAGGCATTCATTCGGCCACCCTTACCCGAGGGATAGTGGGTGTAGATGGGTGTAGATGGGTGTAGTGTTCGGGGACTCACCGTTCTCCAGCGACTCCTCTGGCCCACCCGGGCGCCTGCAGCCAAGCAACTGAAAGCATTCTTCCAACGCCTCCTTAGCGGCTTGAAAATGGTGCAATCCATGCGAGGCTTCAGCGTGTAAAATAGCGAGAGCAGCCGAACACGAGTTTGAAGGAAGCTGGTGTTACGCCTATTTCCTTCCTGTGGAAACGTGAGCCAGGAGAGTTATATGCCATTAGGTTAATCGGGTGGGATAAGGGGGAAAAGTGAAGTGACGGTTGCAGAGGTTGATATTGATAGCTGTGGTTTCAATTTTGTTATCCATTGTTAAATAAATGAGAAAACATACACTACCGTTCAAAAGTTTGGGATCACTTTGAAATGTCCATATTTTTGAAGGAAAACCACTGTACTTTTCAATGAAGATAACTTTAAACTAGTCTTAACTTTAAAGAAATACACTCTATACATTGCTAATGTGGTAAATGACTATTCTAGCTGCAAATGTCTGGTTTTTGGTGCAATATCTACATAGGTGTATAGAGGCCCATTTCAAGCAACTATCACTCCAGTGTTCCAATGGTACAATGTGTTTGCTCATTGGCTCAGAAGGCTAATTGATGATTAGAAAACCCTTGTGCAATCATGTTCACACATCTGAAAACAGTTTAGCTCGTTACAGAAGCTACAAAACTGACCTTCCTTTGAGCAGATTGAGTTTCTGGAGCATCACATTTGTGGGGTCAATTAAACGCTCAAAATGGCCAGAAAAAGAGAACTTTCATCTGAAACTCGACAGTCTATTCTTGTTCTTAGAAATGAAGGCTATTCCATGCGAGAAATTGCTAAGAAATTGAAGATTTCCTACACCGGTGTGTACTACTCCCTTCAGAGGACAGCACAAACAGGCTCTAACCGGAGTAGAAAAAGAAGTGGGAGGCCGCGTTGCACAACTGAGCAAGAAGATAAGTACATTAGAGTCTCTAGTTTGAGAAACAGACGCCTCACAGGTCCCCAACTGGCATCTTCATTAAATAGTACCCGCAAAACACCAGTGTCAACATCTACAGTGAAGAGGCGGCTGCGGGATTCTGGGCTTCAGGGCAGAGTGGCAAAGAAAAAGCCATATCTGAGACTGACCAATAAAAGAAAAAGATTAAGATGGGCAAAAGAACACAGACATTGGACAGAGGAAGACTGGAAAAAAGTGTTGTGGACGGATGAATCCAAGTTTGAGGTGTTTGGATCACAAAGAAGAACGTTTGTGAGACGCAGAACAAATGAAAAGATGCTGGAAGAATGCCTGACGCCATCTGTTAAGCATGGTGGAGGTAATGTGATGGTCTGGGGTTGCTTTGGTGCTGGTAAGGTGGGAGATTTGTACAGGGTAAAAGGGATTCTGAATAAGGAAGGCTATCACTCCATTTTGCAACGCCATGCCATACCCAGTGGACAGCGCTTGATTGGAGCCAATTTCATCCTACAACAGGACAATGACCCTAAACACACCTCCAAATTGTGCAAGAACTATTTAGAGCAGAAGCAGGCAGCTGGTATTCTATCGGTAATGGAGTGGCCAGCGCAGTCACCAGATCTGAACCCCATTGAGCTGTTGTGGGAGCAGCTTGACCGTATGGTATGCAAGAAGTGCCCATCCAACCAATCCAACTTGTGGGAGCTGCTTCTGGAAGCGTGGGGTGCAATTTCTCCAGATTACCTCAACAAATTAACAGCTAGAATGCCAAAGGTCTGCAATGCTGTAATTGCTGCAAATGGAGGATTCTTTGACGAAAGCAAAGTTTGATGTAAAAAAAATCTTATTTCAAATACAAATCATTATTTCTAACCTTGTCAATGTCTTGACTCTATTTTCTATTCATTTCACAACATATGGTGGTGAATAAGTGTGACTTTTCATGGAAAACACAAAATTGTTTGGGTGATCCCAAACTTTTGAACGGTAGTGTACATTTTCAATTGAGTACAAATTGTGTGTTTTGATGGAAATGTTTGGTTTTGATGGGCGTGTGACAAGTTTTGAGAAGGTGGTGTCATTCTGCAAACTTCATATGCTGTTTTGGTCATTTCATCTTCTGTTAAGGGCTGTGTGTGAGCTGTTTTGAAAAAGTAAACTGTGAATGGAAAAATGTGCCAAAGGAATCGAGAAAAAATGTAATGTGTCAGGGCAGGACTCTGCAGTCTACAGGCCAGTGGCCACTCTTTCAAGGATGAGGATGTGCACATCTTTGATAGGGAGGAACGCTGGTTTGAATGGGGAGTCAAAGAGGCCATCTATGTGAAGAGGGAACGACCATCCCTAAACCGGGGGAGGGGGGGGGCTAAGAGTACATCTGTCACCATCTTACAATGCTGTGATTGCAAACATTCCCAAATCCTCTTTAAATAGTACACATTGCCATTGAAACTCTAGTTGATCTACTACTACTTTCGGCTGCTCCCGTTAGGGGTCACCACAGTGGATCATCTGTTGCCATTTCTTCCTGTCTTCTGCATCTTCCTCTGTCACACCAGCCACCTGCATGTCTTCCCTCACCACATCCATGAACCTCCTCTTTGGCCTTCCTCTTTTCCTCTTCCCTGGCAGCTCCATATTCAGCATCCTCTGAAACTCTAGTTGATGGTCACGGCAATTTGCATATGAAACCGATCGTTGTTTTTGGTCATTGTGCCACTGTATTGTGTATAAGGTTGGGATAGCTGCAGTCAGTTAAGTTGAGACTGAAGAGGTCACCTAGATGAGTGATGAAACGTTTCTTTCAATAAATATTGTGTCTTGCCAAACTTGATTGGCACAGCCCTATGTGGACTACGACGAAGATGCTGAAGGGGTAAACAAGCCGGAGCCGGATTTGGAGCTGTGCTCCCATCAATTCAACTGGTGAATGTTCGCTCTCTGGCCAACAAGGCGGACGAACTCCTACTCATAAACAGCAAAAAAACTTGGACTTTTCCAGATCTACCGCCCTGTGTCTCACTGAAACCTGGCTTACTGAGCATATCACAGACAGTACACTTCATCTGCCACAATTCCAACTCCTGCGGGCAGACCATGATACGGAGCTATTGCTTCTACATAAATGAAGGTTGGTGTACGGATGTCAGTGTTGAAGAAATCATGCGGTCCTTACTTAGAGACTTTTTCATTGACTGAGAATCATTGACCCCTTTCACTGACACCCCAGGCCTATGTTAAAGAGGCATTAAAACACCTGGCTAATCAACTTACAAACATGGAGTGCAATTATCCAAACTCCCTACTCATTATCCTTGGGGATTTTAACAGAGCAAACCTCCACCATGAACTGCCAAAATACAGAGAGCACATTAAATATCCCACCAGGGACAAAAACACTGGATCATCACTACACAATATTAAAGGATGCCTATCACTCTGTGCCCCGTGCAGCCCTGGGCCTCTCTGATCACTGTCTGATTCAATTTATCCCAACCTACAGGCAGAAACTAAAATCTGCAAAGGCTGTGGATAAAAATGTGAGGAAATGGACCAATGAGTCAAAACTTGAGCTCCAGGCCTGCCTCAACTGCACTGACTGGAGTGTTTTTGAGGCTGCATCTACAGACCTGGACGAACTTACTGACACTGACATCTTACATCAGCTTCTGTGTGGACATGTGTGTGCCCACCAAAACTTTCTGTACCTTCAACAACAATAAGCCCTGATTGACAGCAAAACTCAGGCAGCTTCATCAGGGAGGAAGCCTACAGGCGTGAAGATAGGATCCAGTACAACAAAACCATAAATACACTCACAAAGGAGATCAGAGTGACAAAAAGGTGCTACTCTGAAAAGTTGAAAAACAGGTTTTCTGCCAACGACCCAACATCAGTCTGGAGAGGTTTGAAAGACATTACCAGCTACAGGAGACCATCCCCCCACACTGCAGGGAACCATCAACTGGCTGATGATCTAAATGGGTTTTACTGCAGGTTTGAAAAGCAAACTTTCACACCCCTCATCCTCTAGAGCCACAACACACAACCAACTGCTCTCCCTGCCAGCCACCCCCCCCCACACACACACACACACCGAACCCCTACCCGCACTCACGATCTCTGTTGAGGATGCGTGCCAGCTCTTCCAGAGACAGAAGACCAGGAAAGCACCGGGCCCGGGTGGCATGTCACCCTCCTGTCTGAAAGTCTGTGCTGACCAGCTGCCCCCCATTTTCACACTGATCTTCAACAGATCACTGGAGCTGTATGAAGTCCCCTCTTGCTTCAAGAGCTCCACTAGCATCCTGGTCTCCAAGAAACCGTATCACAGGATTAAATGACTACAGGCCAATTGCCCTAATGTCTGTGGTCATGAAATCCTTCGAGAGACTGGTGTTAACCCACCAGAAGGAAATCACAGGCCCTCTGCTAGACCCGCTGCAGTTTGCCTACCGAGCAAACAGGTCAGTGAAAGATGCAGTCAACATGGGATTGCACTACATTTTCCAACACCTCAACTCCCCAGGGACATGCATGAGGATCCTGTTTGTGGACTTCAGCTCAGCGTTCAACACCATTGTCCCAGATATCCTCCATGTCAAACTGACCCGGCTCACTGTACCAGCCCCCATCTGCCAGTGGATTAAAAACTTCCTGACAGACAGGAGGCAGCTGGTGAGGCTGGGGAAAATCATATCCAGCACCCGGACAATTGGCACTGGCATCCCACAGGGATGTGTGCTCTCCCCTCTACTCTTCTCCCTCCACACAAATGACTGCACCTCAGGTGGCCTGTCTGTTAAACTCTTGAAGTTTGCAGATGACACAACAATCATAGTGGCCAAGTGGTTAGCACTATTGCCACACAGCAAGAAGGTCCTGGGTTTGAACCCTAGGCTGTCCCAGGTCCTTTCTGTGTGGAGTTTGCATGTTCTCCCCATGTCTGCATGAGTTTCCTCCGGGTGCTCCGGTTTCCTCCCACCATCAAAAAGACATACATGTTAGAGTTAATACTGCCTGTGCCCCTGACCCTGACAATAGGGAAAAGAACTGGAGTTGGTCCCCGAGCGCTGTGCTGCAGCTGCCCATTGCTCCTATACAATTAGATGGTTTAAATGCAGAAAACAAATTTGGTTGTAACTGTACAATGACAAATTAAGTGGCTTTCTTCTTATCCAGGATGGTGATGAGTCTGCTTATATAAACAGGAAGTTTAACAGCTGGCCCTCTGCTGTAGCCATAACAACCTGGAGCTGAGCACTCAAAACAGTGGAGATGACAGTGGACTTCAGGAGGAGCCCCCCAACACTGCACCCCCTCACCATACTCACCAGCATGGTGTCTGCGGTGAAAAACTACAGATTTCTGGCTTCTACAATCTCCCAGGACCAAAGGTGGGCATCAAACACAGACACAATCACCTAAAACGCCCAGCGGAGGATGTGCTTTCTCTGCCAGCTCAGGAAATTCAACCTGCCTCAGGAACTGCTGATTCAGTTCTACACTGCAATAATCCAGTCTGTCCTCTGCACATTCATCACTGTCTGGTTTGGACAGGCTAGAGACAGACTACAACGGACATTTAAGTCTGCAGAGAAACTCATTGGTGCCAACCTGCCCTCCATTCAGGACTTGCATACCTCCAGACTCAGGGAACAGGCAGGCAACATCACTGCAGACCCATCACACCCTGGTCACAACCTGTTCCAATTCCTCTCTTCTGGCAGGCGCTACAGAGCACTCTACCCCAAAACAACCAGATATAAAAACAGTTTCTTTCTACAGTCTGTCATTCAAATGAACGCTTAACACTGTCAATAAATCCAACCATTTTGTATATACTGTACATTGTATGTATACTGGTATGCTCTGTCACGTCCATCTACCTCAGGCATGTATGTAAGTAACCTGCTAACACCTGTTTCAGCATCTCTGATATATTCTCTTTACCATTGCACTTTATCACCTCTTATTCTGCCTGTATAAGTCAATTCTTATGTATATATCTGAAGACTGTAGTGTTGTTATTCTATGTTAAGTACACTGAGAGAGCCACGGAATCGGAGTCAAATTCTATGTATATGCAAACCTACATGGCCAATAAATATGATTCTGATAAATGCTGTGTCCAGATGAACTGATTGAACTTTCTGGGATTTGAGATCTGTTGTAGGAATTGTAGGAATGCTGATCTGAGACCAATAAGGGTATCATAAGATGCTCATTGTCATGTGACCTGACCACAAAACAAGATGAAAATCTAGTTTTATTGCATTTTTTTTCCATTTCTTTTAAAAATGTCTTGCTTTACAAAAGTGGTGACGGCATGGATGACCAGGTATTTATTGAAGGTGCATGAGGCCACCCCTTAGCGATCACTTTTGCGCATTTCACAAAGACTTCCCAAATCTAAATTTTAAAACGTCTTATAAAAAATATCCCTTACATACAAGACAGTCACAGTATTGCTTTCTAAAAAGTTTTGCACACAACATTAGTAATTGTATTTTCAATTGTGACAACTGTATCACGGAGCAAGTTTACAGAGGCCCATGACATGTTAATTAACTGGAGGTGTCGGCTGTTCAGAGATGCTTGACACCTATAAGACATAATTTCCTGTGCCAGCAGTGCTGAAAACACCTGTCGACACTTATCAGGCCTGACAGCTTCTCCATTACCACGCAAATATGGCAGATAGATAAAAAAACAAATACAATTCATGAGAAGACGGTTGCAGTTTTCTACCTCACAGCTTATTACAAGTCGATGCTAGGTTCCAAACAGGCTCCTTCCTATTATCTCCCTGCCATGCTGCCAGCTCATTATAACGGGACTCTAGTCAGACATCATCCCAAGACAATACCGCATGAGACAAATTAGAAGAACCTCACTGTCTATGAGGAGAGACACAGAGGGTCAAGCTTGATCTGGAAATAGTGAAACAGGCTAATTCTGGACCAGCTGGTCGGTGGAGTCCGCCCCCTCCATCAGAACCATCACCGCCTGCCTCCTCTCCCAGGTAGACACCTGCTAGAGTCATATCACATGTTAATCAAAAATTGTGTGGTCATTTATTCATACATTCAAGTGATCTAACAACATCCATTCATTCGGGAAGATGTTCAAACCGCTATTCAAAGGACATTGGGCAGAATTTTTCGATTTGTTGTCAAAACTCTACCTGCTTATACTATGTACCCCAACACAAGTTGTGACACAGACTGAAAGAAAAAAAATTCAATAAAAGGGGCATTAAAAAAAAAGGGTTTCAAATGATGTTCTGCTGAATAAGACTGCGATTCAAAAAGCATACACTCACTTTATAGGCATCACTTTTCATTTTGAGCCGCGTGCAGTCAGCAAGTGGGGCTCAGCCAATTCTCACACACAGAAGCTGAGTTAGCACTTTTTTAAAGGTAGTAATCCTTTTTTTAAGATGAAAAGATGTTGTTATGGGTCTAGGATGGTAGAACTGATTTGCCCTTGTGAAAGATTAAACTAGTAAAAAATGGAAACTTCACACGGCTGCTTTGAGACAGAAAATCTAAGTTTAAGTAACAGAAAGCTAATCTAAGCTTTTTCTTTTTTTTCTAAGCTTTTTCTTACACGGGGGGGCACTTTTAAAAAAAATTCCCCCTTTTTATCTCTCTGGCCAATTACCCTTTTGAGCCGTCTCGGTCGCTGCTCCACCCCCTTTCTGCCGATCCGGGATCGCCCCAACCGACCAGAGGTGGCGCTAGTGCAGCGACCAGGACAAATACCCACATCCGGCTTCCCACCGCAGACACGGCCAACTGAGTCTACGCCCGACCAAGCCGGAGAAAACACGGGGATTCGACCCGGCGATCCCGTGTTGGTAGGCAACGGAATAGACCGCTACGCTACCCGGGCGCCGGGAAACGCACATTAACGATCAACCCCCTCCGAGTTGCCTACGTCATCGACGCCTAGATCCATGTGCCGTAGGCGGCAAATGTGGAGTCTAGCACGTTAGACCGATAAAATATTAGGTGTCATTTAAAAAAAAAACAAAAAAACCTTCATTTATGTTTTGAAATTCCCTCTTTAGTATTTCTATGCTGTGCCGCAGCAGAGCGCCCCCTGCTGGTTATCACTCGGAGGCTGTGTTGCTGAAGGTAGAACAGTGGGAAACGACCGTAACCGACCATAAAAAAACAATTAACATTTTTTTTAAATGATCACTCGAGTTCGCTTTGATAGTCTTGCTGTAGCATCATGTCAGCCCTGGCTGAACGGTGCCATATTCTTGCTGCGCTGAACGGGGATTGTGGATTTGTTCTCCATTATTTGCATTCAACGTATCCTTATGAACGGTTCGTGTTTACTGGCCCAAGGTGCTCCATGACGTCAAAGCGTGGTGTGAACAGTGTGAGAAGTGCGGTCTCAGGAAGACTCCCACGGCAGGACTCGGAGCCCCCCTGGTCCGTATCCACACCCGTGTCCCGATGGAACTTGTCTGCATAGATTTTCTGACACTGGAGAAGTCCATAGGAGGGATTGAGAATGTGCTAGTCGTAACCGACCACTTCTCTCGTTTTGCACAAGCATACTAAGGACCAGAAGGCTAGCACGGTAGCAAAGGTGCTGTGGAGGAACTTTTTATGTCGGTTCGGGTTCCCTGCAAAACTGCATGCGGATCAAGGTCGCAACTTTGAGAGTGCTGTGGTGAGAGATCTGTGCAAGATCACCGGTATCGTCAAGACCCATACCAGTCCGTATCATCCGCAGGGGAACGGAACCACAGAGAGGTTTAATAGGACTCTGATGGACATGCTGGGTACATTAGATCCACACCAAAAGTCCCACTGGCATGAGTATGTAGATGCCATGACACACGCATATAACTGTACACGTCATGACTCCACTGGATACACTCCTTACTTTCTGGTGTATGGCCGACATCCCAGACTTCCAATCGACCTGTAATATTTGCTAGTAATATTTGATTTGCTAATGTCCCTTACGGCTTTCCGTAGCGCCACAACAAAGTCACGTGATGTACGTAACAACGTCAGTCGGAATCCGGTCGGTGAATAAACACCCAGCACGAGAGAAGTCGTCCTTGCTTCATTAATGTTATAAGTTAACATAGCCAGAGGGCACAGATCATTACATGGTGTCAGAGTAGCGGAGTTTAAATACCCAATATGGATTCGTACGGCGTTCCAGCTCCACGGATGGACTGGGAATCGGCGAACTTACCTGAAGCATGGAGACGATTTCGACAAACAACGGAGCTAATGTTCAAGGGCCCCCTGCGCGGGAAGAACGAAGAGGAGAAATGCAGCTACCTCCTGCTCTGGATAGGGGAAAAAGGGCGCGATGTGCACAACACTTGGACACTCAGCGGAGAACAGGCCAAGAAGCTAGAAACGTACTACGATAAGTACACTGAGTACATCACCCCCAAAGCAAACCCGATTTATGCCAGATATAAATTTCATGAAAAGATGCAGGGAGAGAGTGAATCCTTCGAACGATTTGTAACTGAGCTAAAGCTCCTAGTCAAAGACTGTGGCTACCCAAATGCCGACGAGATGGTCAGGGACCGCATCGTGTTTGCCACCAACTCACCCAGAGTGAGAGAAAAGCTACTTAGCCAGGGAGCTGAGCTAACGCTAGAAAAAGCCGTAGATGTAGCCCGCTCACACGAGCTAGCAAAGCAACAGCTAAAGTTTATGGGCCAGGGCAGCACACGTGAAACGGTGCACGCAATAGGCAGAAAGATTTACAAACCGAACGCACCCAAAGCAGCTAACGCTAACTTCAGACAAAGGGAGGGTAACGTTAGCACCGCCGCCAGGGCGTGTAGCTATTGTGGAGGGCTACACGGCGCTAAAGCCACTTGCCCAGCTAAGGGTAAACAATGCATTAAATGCAAGAAGCTCAATCATTTTGCTAAAGTATGCAAGTCTAGCTCCCAGGGACAGACAAAGTACTACCGCGGCACAGTACATGCCGTCGGAGAGAACCCAGAAGAGTACACCACTGACAGAGAGCAGGAAGAACTGTACTTCGACAACATTACAGTGGAGAGCACCGCTGTGGGAGAACAGACAGAGCTGTACATAGACTGCATCTCAATAGAGAACAACGGAAAAAGCAACGAGCAGGCTTACGTAGAGGTTGGAATTGGCACTCCTCCACAGAAGGTAAAGTTTAAACTAGACACTGGGGCACAGGCCAATACTATTCCCACCAACCTGTTCCAGGCGCTGTTCAAAAATGTGACACTGAAACCAGCAATACACAGACTCACTGAATATGGAGGAGGCGCGCTGAGCGTGAAAGGCACATGCAAACTCAAATGTAAGTACAGAGACAATGCAATGATGCTGGACTTTTACGTCATTGACACAAACGCCCCACCAGTCATGACAATGAAAACATGCCGTGACCTAAACTTGGTAAAAATAGTGATGGCTGTGAGCGAGGAAAACAATGTCACATCACAGAGCATAATGGATGAGTATGCAGATGTTTTCCAGGGAATAGGAGAGTTCCCAGGCGAAGGCACCTTCCGCGTCACACCAGATGCAACGCCGGTCGTCTGCCCGCCACGCAGAATCCCCATCGCCCTACGCAGCAAACTGAGGGACGAGCTTGACAGCATGGAGAAAGGCGGCATAATCTGTAAGGTAACAGAACCCACAGAATGGGTGAACGCACTCGTCATTGTTGAGAAGCCAAAGACAGGCAAACTTAGAGTGTGTTTAGACCCCAGAGCTCTTAACAAAGTGATACAACGACCTCACTACCCCCTCCCCACGCTGGAGGACGCCACCACAAAGCTCGCTGGAGCTGAGTACTTTAGTGTGTTAGACGCGCGGTCAGGCTATTGGGCCATCAAACTGAGCACTGAATCCTCAATGTTGACGACATTTAACACAGTGTTTGGCAGGTATTGTTTCCTCAGACTGCCATTCGGAATCGTGTCCACTCAAGACGAGTTCCAGAGACGCGTGGATGAAACATATGAAGGATTGGACGGTGTGACGGCCATAGTGGACGACATACTAGTGTTCGGCAAGACTAAAGAGGAACATGAACAGCGTCTCAGAGCGATGCTGAAGCGCACAAGGGAGCGAGGGGTGAGGCTCAACCCCGACAAGTGTCACATATGCGTGTCCGAGGTACGCTACTTCGGCCACACGCTCTCACACGAAGGCATCAAACCAGACCCACACAAGGTGAAGGCGGTCAAGGACATGCAACCCCCACAGAACAAAGCAGAGCTGGAGACAGTCCTCGGGATGATCAACTACCTCGCCAGATTCGCTCCACACCTCTCACAGATAAACTCACCCCTCAGACAGCTTCTGAAACAGGACAGTGAGTTTGTGTGGGATGCAGTCCATGAGAAGGCATTCCAGGAGATGAAGAATCTCATTACACAGCACCCAGGTCCAGTACTCTCATATTTTGACCCGCAGAAAGAGCTGCGACTCCAAGTGGATGCATCCAAAAGTGGCCTTGGGGCTGTCATGCTCCAAGATGGCAAACCAATTGCCTATGCGTCCAAGTCACTCAACAGCACTGAAGAAAACTACGCACAGATAGAGAAGGAGCTCTACGCTGTGGTCTTCGGCTGCAAGAGGTTCCACGAGTACATGTACGGACGAAAAGTGATTGTGGAGTCAGACCACAAGCCTCTGGAGGCAATACTAAAAAAGCCACTGGCAGCAGCACCACCCCGGCTGCAACGGATGATCCTGGCGCTTCAAAAATACGACATCCAAATCATCCACCGCCCCGGTAAGGACATACCGGTGGCCGACACACTGTCACGCAAGTCAATAGAACACCACGACAGTGACCTACAGGAAGGGATGGAGGCCCAAGTGCACACAGTCCTCAGCAACATCCCTGTGAGCGACACAAGACTCACAGAAATCAAGCAGGAAACAGTGCAAGATCCACAGCTCACCGCACTCAGACGAGCCACACTCACTGGCTGGCCAGACACAAAGAAAAAGTGCCTGCCCAGCATCCAGGAATACTGGAACCACAGAGCAGAAATCTCAGAAATGGACGGTATCCTGTTCAAAGGTGAGAGAATCATTGTCCCCCAAAAGCTTCGCAAGGACATGATACAGCGCATCCATGCCAGCCACCTTGGCGTGGAAAAAAGCAAATGCCGAGCAAGAGACTTACTGTTCTGGCCTGGCATGGTGAAACAGATCGAGGATGCGGTAGCAGACTGCAGCATATGCCAAGAACGGCGCAGCGCAAATGTAAAGGAACCAATGATGTCACACGCCATACCCGAGCGGCCGTGGCAAGTGATAGGCACAGACCTATTCACATGGAACTCACAGGACTTCATAGTCACTGTGGACTACTACTCCAGATTCTTCGAGCTAGAGAGACTTTACAGCTGCACCTCATCTGCCGTCATCATGAAGCTGAAAGCAGCAATGGCTCGACACGGAATCCCCGAAACTATCATCAGCGACAACGGTCCGTGCTACAGCTCTGGTGAGTTCCGCAACTTCTCACAGACATGGGGTTTCTCACACACCACCACAAGCCCCCACTACCCACAGAGCAACGGCCTCTCCGAGAAGACTGTCCAGACGGCCAAACGCATCCTGGACAAAGCCAAAGCTGAGAACAAAGACCCCTACATGAGCTTACTGGAGTATCGCAACACACCGGTGGACAACCTGAAATCACCGGCACAGCTACTGATGAGTCGGAGGCTGCGGTCCATTCTCCCATCAACAGCCAAACACCTGCAGCCACAGATCGCCAGTCAGGAGGATGTTCACAAAAGGAGAGAGGTATGTCAACAGCGCCAGCAGGCATACTACAACCGAACAGCCAAACCTCTGCCCCACCTGCCCGCAGGCACACCAATCCGCTTCCGGCAGGAGGATGGATCCTGGAGACCTGCAACTGTGGAAAGACCAGCGAACACAGACAGGAGCTACCACATCCAAACCAAAGAAGGTCAGATCTACCAACGCAACCGTCAACACCTGCGACAAAGCAGAGTGAACACTCACACTACACACACACACACTTCACAGCAGACTGTTACCAGCGCTAACAACAACACACAAGCCCATCAGCAAGAGCATGCTGAACCTCCAGACACGAACAATCAGCGACAACCAGACACACAGCCTGGTTACACCACGAGGTCAGGTCGCACGATCAAACCAAGACAAATCCTTGACTTATGAATGTTAAAAAAGAGAGAATTTTACACCAACCTGTACTATACCTGCTATGTTTTGAAAAGAAATATTTACAGCGTTCACTTACCTTGTGTACCTACCTGCTGTTTGCAGTTACCAGTAATGAAATGGAAAAAAAAAGAAATGTTATTACGGTGTCACATTTAGACAGTGAAGGAAATGTTTTACAGTACTTTGTTGCAGTCCAGTTATATAAGAGTTCCACTTTCATATTCTTTCTTATTAAGATTGTATTCGCTTATAAACGTGCTCAACGTGGTCTGTATCTCTGCAGAGAAAGCAGCACTTTTCAGAAAAAGGGAGATGTAATATTTGCTAGTAATAGTTGATTTGCTAATGTCCCTTACGGCTTTCCGTAGCGCCACAACAAAGTCACGTGATGTACGTAACAACGTCAGTCGGAATCCGGTCGGTGAATAAACACCCAGCACGAGAGAAGTCGTCCTTGCTTCATTAATGTTATAAGTTAACATAGCCAGAGGGCACAGATCATTACAGACCTTGTATTTGGACTATCTGAGAATGAGGAGCCATGTGAGTACACTGAATATGCCCAAACCCTGCAGGACTCTCTGAAATATGCGTATGACCAGGCCGACCAGATGTCCAGGCAAGCCAAAGAACAGCAGAAAAGACACTACAACCGCAATGCCAAGCGCCATGTGTTCAAGACAGGGGATCGGGTCTTGGTAATATGTCACGTGGAAGGCAGACAGAAGCTTGGCGATAAATAGGAGCGCCAGCCCTACACGGTCATAAAGCAACAGCCTAGCATCCCAGTGTATGTGGTCCGGTCTGAAGACGGGGGGAGAGAGAGAGTGGTCCACCAGAATCTGCTGACACAGTCCATGTTTCTCCCGAGGGGGCCACGAAAACTAACGAACAATTTTTCGTGGAGGGACTTAGTGCGCCTGCGCGGGGCGGCGGCGGCGCAACAGCCCGCGCCAGGCGGCGGCGGAGCACCTGCGCAATCCTCTGCGGGGTGGGGGCTGTTGGGGGCGGCGGCGGGGGTGCGGCAGGGGGGCTGTTCTGCGGGGGGCCGTTAGGGTTGGGGGGAGCGGAGGGAACAGCCCCAACCCCGGGTTAGGGTGAGGGTTAGCTACGTGGTTAGATACGTGGGTTACATACGAATTTTTGTGCATTACTTTTCGTACGTTTTCCTACGACCAGGGAATGAGAACAGCCTGTTGCATTGAACTGTGAAGACAAGTGGTGATGTCCAGTACAAGGAAAAGGATGGATGAGAGTGAAAATGAAACCTACCTATGCTCTACATGAGCTGTGATTATAAAATAGGGATAGAGTTCAAATAATCTGAACTAATGTCTTTATGCATGCTCAATAATCCAGGTAAGGAAATCACAGAGGTGAATCAGTTCATTTGGACACAACGTTTATTGGGAGAAACATTTCATCTCTTCAGTCTCGACTGACTGCAGGTATCCCGGCGCCTTATAAACAATACTATAACCTACGTTCGGACCCTTTAGCCGAGCGGTTAGCGATGTCTCTCGCGGTGCGGGAGATACAGGTTCGCGTCCCGGCTGCGGCAGTTCCTGTGGTTGCCCCCCGAATTCACTACAGTGCAGTTGCATAACGACCGAAAAGAACGATCCTTTTCAAATACAAATTGCTGTGACCATTAACTAGAGTTGGCCATGTGTACTATTCAGAGAGGATTTGGGAATAGTTGTAATTAGCATTGTAAAATGGTGACAGATGAAATCTTACGCTCAACCCCCTGTTCAGGAACGGTCGTTCCCTCTTCACAACTTTCTTTGATTTTCTTACCCGGATTATTGAGCATGCATAAAGACATCTTTCTTCCGGAGTTCGTTTTCCTCTCTGAATGACATTTAGGAAGTATACCGGGCAGCTTACCATTACATTTGATGTCACTGCAGATAAGAAACAAAAGGTTGGGGTTATGTAAACAGCCCTTCCAAAATGATGCCTGTTGGTTGATGCTTAAACTAATATTGCGGTTTTAGTCAGCATCCACACACCAGCAACAGTTAAACATCTGGAGCCTGTCAAATGCCTTTTGTCTGTCTTTCCTTGTAATCTTATCAAACCCCGACCAACTACAGTGTTGCCTCACTTCCCATTTATCATCCACTCCAACAAAATAAGGGCAAAATGTTGTTCCTTGCGTAAACGCAAGATTTCCAGCCACGATAATGCCCTCTCAAACAGCATTAAAAGAGTGATTTGGGGGAATTTCATCGATTTGGCATTTCACCAAATGAACGGTTCTCTCCAGGGAGTCAATTCAATTACGTGCAAAAAGGAAAAAGAAAAAAAAGCAAAACCAATCAATTACATTCACTTTATTTGGATTATTACGCACACGAAGCGCGTACACAACACCTGGAGCACAGAATAATGAAGTGTAAATTGTGCTTTGTTGCGCGTTTGCAGTTTTTCAGCCAAGCCAGATTTATCCATGATTTATCCACACTGGGGAGGTGCGTCACTGGCTGCTCAAAAATGGTTTATCTAGACATGTCATGTGTGTAGCCGTATTTCTTATTTACTGGTTTTTTTAAAGGCTTTGTGTGTGAAATATGCTATAAAAATAACCTTGCCTTGTCGTTCATGTGTGGAGCAGATTGTGGATAACTGAGACGTCCAAGTGAAGGAACGGCCATTTTGTCCACTCTACCAGTTGCATACTGTTTTTTTCTCTTTCTTTTTTGTATTCCAGCATATAATTTTGCAGGTGTGTTCCTGTCTCTCCCTCCCTCCCTCCCTCAAGCATACGCAACAACGCAAACAAAAATTGACCGCCAATCCACTATCCCATAAATGAGCACACAAAGCCAGAACACAAAGCCATCTGCAATATGGTAGCCTGTCCTCAAGTCAAGTCAATTTTGTTTGTATAGCCCAATAACACGAATTACAATTTCAGTAATGTCTTTGTGTGTATGACAGTTGTGAAGAACTGAATCACAAAATACTGTAGCGAATTCGGGGGGCAACCACAGGAACTGCCATGTCCGGGACGCGAACCCGTATAGCCCGCACCGCGGGAGACGTCGCTAACCGCTCGACTAAAAGATATCCATGCACATTACACTACCCCCCTGCAATGTAGCGAATTGGGGGGCAGCTTAGGAACCGTCGCCACAGCCGGGACGCGAACTCGTGTCTCCCACTCCGCACGCGACAACGTTAACCAGTCGACTAAAGGATCCAATCCGTCAATTAAGGACCAACGTGTCTACTTATTAATGCCCGTTACACTACTCTTCACAGCGTACTCTTGTGAAATCAATACGATTGCAAAATGTACATTTTCCAAACACAGAAACATGTTATTTTCATGTTAACAAACATGGTTTTCCCCCCAATCTGTTCAAGAGCTCAAAAGGCCAAAATGTTCACCACAGTTCAATAAGCAGGAGAAAATAGAGGTATTGCACTTAAGGGGTTTTATAACCTCGTAGCAGCACAAAGCAATCTCCCATTAAAAACACAATGAGCAGCATGGTTATTTATCCATCTCATATGAGCCAGCCGAAAGGATAACATCACATCCAGCTGGAGCGATACAAAAGGTTTACTTCTGTCAAACTTTGATTTTTTTTTCTCATCACCGTTTACTTTGAAATCAAACTTTCAATTTTACAATCAACAGATGGTTTTGTAATTCGCCGTTATTGTGCAGTTTAGTGGGCAGGATTTGTGCAGCTTATGTCTGTGATCAACAGCATCATACAGATGCAGTGTTTATTCATCCCGAGCTTCAGCAGAAGCTTCTAGTATCTGAAAAACAATAATTTAAAAGTCAGTGGCAATAGGGCGTCCGGTTAACGTAGCGGTCTATTCCGTTGCCTACCAACACGGGGATCACCGGTTCGAATCCCCGTGTTACCTCCGGCTTGGTCGGGCGTCCCGACAGACACAATTGGCCGTGTCTGTCGGTGGTGACCCGGATGTGGCTATGTGTCCTGGTCGCTGCACTAGCGCCTCTTCTGGTCGGTTGGGGCGGCTACTTGGGGGGGGGGATAGCGTGATCCTCCCACGCGCACTACGTCCCCCTGGTGAAACTCCTCACTGTCAGGTGAAAAGCAGCGGCTGGCGACTCCACATGTATCGGAGGAGGCATGTGGTAGTCTGCAGCCCTCCCCGGATTGGCAGAGGGGGTGGAACAGCGACCGGGTCGGCTCGGAAGAGTTGGGTAATTGGCCGGATACAATTGGGGGGTCTGGGGTCTCCCAAAAAAACAAAGAAAAGTGGCAACAACAACAAAAAAAGTGACAAGCAGAAGACACAGAAGAAACACGTTTTCTCCAAAAAGTGATTATCAACCAAAAACAGTTCTATTAAGTTCAGATGCAGGTACACATGAATATCATACTGAATGTCTGGTGTTATGAAAAACCCATAACACATATGCTGCAGAACACGCAATGCGGTAACGAGACTGTACTTCCTCTCCGAACTACAATGGCTCCATAATCACCCTTTAGAGATACCCTACCCTCCAGACTACTTCTTCCCTGGCGCTGAACGTTTTCTAATTAGAAATCATTGTAGATGATTATCCACGTTCCTGTTCATCATTGTCAGTAGATATGTGTCAAGCCAGGGAACATGTCTTCCCATTAATGACTCGGGATGAACACTAAACATGTATGAATCATACTTGGCAAAATATGAAAAGCTTCAAGGCAGGGGTCTCGTGTCTTCAACTAACGTCCCCCCGACTCTGTCAAGGCCCTCTGAATCACTTAAGTCAGGAGGAAAGAAATAACATTGCACGCAACTCTCCGAGAGCAACTGCCATCAAAAGGAGCCGTGTGTGTGTGTGTGTGTGTGGTTGCCGATATGACAGTAGCTGCAGGTCCACTCTCCGAGCTGCACAGCTTTATCTCTCTCCACGTGTCTCCAGCAGGCTCGGGACCATATCAAGAACTGTATAGTCTGTTTTATTGTGGTCTTGCTGTTTAGTGCAGCTCGCTGTGACATCAGTATAATGGGAAGTGACACTGTGTAAAGGCTTAAAACCAGGCCGACCCACAGCATGACGAAAAACCTCTCTTCTCTGTTGGAGTCATGGAGGCCAGTTTTCAACGTTTGACTGTGAGTGTTGGAACTAATGATGTTTAATAGCGTGACATCAGAGGGTGTAAATGAGGGCATCTCGACTTGTTATGTTGCACCCAGCAGTACTTGTTTACGGAAATCATTTAGTATGTATTTGGCACATACATGTTTGGAGACAATGGTGTAGTAGAACAATTTTTCGAACTGAAAAAACTATACCATTTATTTGTAACCTGGGCAAATTATTGGGGGGGGGGGGATTTAAATCATGAGCAAGTTCATTACACTGAAACACTGCATGCTTTCTCAAACAAGGACCATTGTGGCAAATGTGACGCACAACTGTTGTGTGACTGTTCAAGGTTATCTTTATTGTCCCACTAGGGGAAAATTGTTATGCAGCCAGGGTTCACATAATGACAGAATACAAAAGGACAACACTAACAGCAACAGCAACAATAAATCACAGAACTAGTGCAGGGAAATAGAAATTCAAGTACAAATACGCAAGTGTGCAAATGTGCCAGGGTAGTGCAAGGGATGCAGCTATAGCGCCAACTGCCATTAAGCATATCAGTAGCCCTTGGGATGAAAGAGAACAAAATCAGTCAACTCTGAACTGATCTGTTGTGAACAAAATGAGACAGGATCATTGTCTTAAGTTTGTAATCGGTCTTTCGGACTTGGGCCGTCTCCAAGGGCAATGCGATGCCGGGCGCCAACTTCCAAGGATCAGAGGCATCACGACCGAAAGACCAATGACATCACCACCGAAAGACCGATTGGAAGCAGGTCTAGTTATGGCAGCACATTTTCACTCGAGTAGCTAACCATACATGGTACGCTTAACGCTCAACACTGACATTGTAAAACCATATGCTTTTACAGTGGTTCAACAGAGCTAAAGTTAGCTCATCTGAATCACGTTTTATTTTATCAAACCAACAACCCAGAAAAGCAAGCCGCCACATCAGAAACACTTTATCAAAGATTGATTTGTTTGAACATGTTAAAGGTGATGGAGCATGTCTTACACCCCTGTCGATGGGGTTTCTGTGAAATGAATGAATGACTGAGATTTATTTCGAACATGTAAATAAGCTGTCACGGGGGGCTCCGGAACAGGACCCAAATGCAGACAGTGGAAACAGGCTGGGATAAAGCAAGGCTTTACTGAAGAAAGGGTACTTGCATAAACAGAAGCAACAGGTGGTTAACAAGGGCAGTATTACTCTTATAACCCGACAATGAGCCGGGGCAACCAGGCGGACTATATACTGCTGGGGAGCCAATCAGGGAATGGGGGGCAGGTGAGCAAAGCAGGGGCAGGAACCGAAATGGCAAGCCAATCAGGGAATGGGGGACAGGCGAACCGTGGAAAAACACGAAACAAAGACAACCATGACTTAAGCAGAATATAACATAAATATTCCATTGCCAATAATCTGAAGTGATCAACAAATCCACACATCAAACTCAGTGAACAAATCTCCGTATGCATCATATTATTTGTTACATGTTGGAAAAGGAGTAGGAGGAAGTATACATGTATTTCTTCATATGCCTTCTCACCTACTCTTAAGTTAATTCAGCTACTATACATTTCAGATCCAATCCCCACTGTACTGTATAGTTCAATTTCAATGCAAGTTGTGCTGCACAATACAAACTCAACTACTGTGAACAATGAGAAAAAAGAAAGAAAAAATCACATCAAAAACACACGAGACAGAGAGAGAGAGAAAAGAAAAGAAAAAACACATCCTAATGTCATGTACCAAGAATAAACAGATCTCAATGCTAAGTACAACCCAAATATCCACTGAGTTTCAAGAAAGAAAAATGAAGAAAAAAAATGTAATAGGAAATGTTTAGAGGTAAATAAAACATAGACAGTTAACACAACTCCTTCATCGTCCCTATATCTCTTGATAATCAGTCCTGTCCCTCTTCTTGAACTGCGTAATGTTTTGTACTTGGTTTGCGTTCCATGCTCAGACTGTTCCCCCATTTTACCCCCCAGATTGAAACACCCGTGCTTTTCAAAGTTGTACGAACACATCATTTCTTGAAGTTTAATTTCCCTCTCACATTATATTCCCCTTCTCTACCTGTAGGCTAGGAAATCCTACCTAGAATGACACCACAAGTGATAGAATATGATGGAGAGGCTAAGAGAGAATAGCAGTGGGGGGCAGAAAAAAGATTATTTCGGCAATTTGCTTGCCCATGAGGATAATAATGTTGATTTAAAATGTACAACATTTTTACACCTTATGATGGCCTATCTTTAGGTGGATGGATGGATGGATTGGATTTATATAGTGCTTTTCAAGCTGCAACAGCACAACCCCCCTCGAATCTATGCAGACAGTACAGTTTATAAATGCAGTACAGTATGTGTTTGTATATTGCATGTCTCAGCTTTTCACATTCGAGTAGATTAAGGTGACGGAAATTACAAAAAAAAAACAAAAAACAAGTGTGCCCTCAAAATGAGTCACGAGACAGACATCTCTTTTTAAGGAGTGCTTTTATTTACACTGGCCAGAACAGACAACAACACAACGATGCCCCCCCCCCCCCCCCGAGGTCACAACTGGCGACATTAGTGTGAGTCGCGGCCCTACAGTCAGTCAGTCAGTAAACAGTCTTCTACTTAGTCCGAGTCGAATCCCCAAACAAACAACACAACATCATTAAAACACATTTTTAAATCTAACATTAACAGTCCCATGAGCCCCTGTGCTACCACAGCGCAGAGCTGCCGACAGAGTGACCGCCTCCCCTGGTCGCTACATAGCCCCCACCTGAGGGGTCAGTCGTCCCCGACAACCCCATCACCCAATACATAGTCCTCCAAAAGTCCAGGGTATCGCCACTGGCAACCAGACCGCCTGCAGCACCATGTGTCATAGACACTCTTCTGCCACACTCCAAAGCCGGGTGTAAGGAGTTGCAGCAATGCACATGCAGCCCCATATCTCATCGACAGCCAGGCCAGTAGAACTGGCCCCAGAGGCGGTGGAGGGTTTTGGCGTTTCCATAGTGCCCTGCCCCCACCGAGCCATGGACCATCTGAAGAACTTGGGGACGGAGTACACAGGGCACCAACAGCTGCAAGAGGTCACTCCCTTGTGCGGGAGCTTGCCATCTCCGGTAAGCCAACCTATCGTGGAGCTCGAAGTTGCCCCACTGTGAGTGGTAGCCCTTTACCTAGGACCCCAGCGCTTACACCTCTGTCTACTCAGGGTGCTGCCCTGCCTCCAGCCAGCCCCTCACCAGCGCCAGGGTCATGTCTGCCTCAGTTGCCGGGTGGTCAATGGGGAAAAAAATCTCCTCGTTGTTGGTGGTCTGGACGGCTACCACCGTTGGCATCCTGTTCCTCTTGCTGCTGGCAGTAGTGTCATGCCCCTGGCTCTATGGGCATAAACCAAAAAGATGGGGGAAGGACCAGGCAGGATCAAAATGTAATAAAAATATTTATTGAACTAACAAAAATCAACTAAAGAATGTGCAACAAACAATGAAAGAAGGATGAGGTGTGTCAATCAGTATATCAGTGGTGTCAGCGTGTGATTGGACGTGTGTGAAGTGTAGTGCATGCATGTATGTGAGTGTGAAATCAAACAACAAAGGAGAACAAAAATGGTGGTCTGGAGAGAAGGGCTGGAAGCATCTTCTGAAGGTCCTTTTATACTCCTGCCAGCCCTAGATAGGTAGACACCCATGGCAGGCAGGCCATAAACCTACAACTAGACAGGGAAATAGTTACATGAGCAGACAGGCCAAAGACCTATAAAACTAGACAGGGCATATGATATCTAGAAATAGGTCTACCCTGGACAGGCAGCCATGACACCCCCCCCCCATTAAGAACCCACTTACAGAAAAAATTAGCTAACCACCCTAGAGGCAAATATAATGATCCATGACAACTTAAAGTATCTACAGTTGTGTCAGTACACACCCGACTTTGATCTGGACTAGACTTGGGGTAAGACCCCCCCATATCAACAAAAAGATCATACATACCGAGTAAGGCTGACCCAGGCAACCCACCGGACCCCCGACTAACCCACCACACCACCACCCCAACTATCCCCAGCAACCATGGGCCCTAGGAGCAATTTAAGAGAACAGAGGAGAGTTAGAGGGAAGGAAAGCATAGGGACCACAGTGAACCGCCCGGCACAACCTCACAGCACAACACAAAACAAAAGTTAGTCAGTCTGGAGCACAGTAGTTCCGTCTGGAGCTAGATAGGTGCCCGAGAGAGGGCATCTGCTAGGACGTTGTCCCGCCCTTTTATGTGACGCACATCCAAATGAAACCCCTGAAGAAATAGACACCAACGCATAATGCGCTGGTTGGGACACAGCATTGACCTGAAGAAAGTTAATGGATTATGGTCAGAGTAAACAGTCAATGGGACACCAGCACATATATACACTTCAAAGTGCTTGAGCACCCAGACTAACGCAAGTGCCTCTTTTTCAATGACTGAATAATTCAGTTGATGACGATTGAACTTTTTAGAGTAAAAGCTCACTGGACGCTCAACCCCATTTCCATCCTCCTGAAGCAGAGCCGCACCAGCCCCAACATGGCTAGCATCTACCTGCAGGATGAAGGGTGAGGTTAGTTTAGGTGCAGCTAACACAGGAGCGGAGCTGAGCAGTAGCTTAGCATCCTCAAATGCACGTTGACAGGCAGGAGACCAGACAAACTCTGCTTTTCAGTTTTACGCAAAGTCCGAAATCGATGGCGATAGGCCTCGGGTATTAGCTCATAGGCCTGCAAAACAGCCTCTTTGACACGGTCATACCGCCGAGAATCCTCACGAGTAAGGGACGAGTAAGCTTCCTGGGCTTTCCCAGTAAACACACTTTGTAGCATATCACATCGGTCGCGTTCAGGCCACTGGCGGCCATCAGCCACACGTTCAAACAGTTCAAAGAAAGTTTCAGGCTCATTCTCATTGAACGGAGGAAGCATCTTTAAGTTATGGACAGGATCAAACGCACGGGCACGAGGCCCAGACGGAAGGTCCCACAACGAGTCCGACTCAAGGGTGCTTTCTCCAGGTAGTTTGCCATCACGGACCAATTTTATTTTTTCCTGCTGCAACTGTATTCTAGCAAGTTCGAGCTCCTTATCCTTACTCAGGATCAACAACTCTTTCTGTTGTTCAAATGTCAAACCCGGTTTTTCAGACATCGGTGGGTCTGTATGTACCAAAAACACATGCTGGTCAATCAATCCTGCAATCACAGTCAAACGGATTGAGGCTTCTTTTACTCGTTTATCAGGGATTTCTATTTCATAGTGTGCCGCTACTTCAAGCAATTGGTCCTTACAAAACTTATTTAAAAGCTCTTGGGATGGAGCTTTAGTGAACTCCTTTACAGGATCGGCCATTCTAACAGTTCACTCAAAACGCGCACGGCGCGAATACGAATCAAAAAGTTCAAATCGAATCAAAGTAACTCAGAGCAGAAAACCTACTCTCAGATACTATTTGGATACTAAGTAACCAACCAATAAATAATCAGACCAATTACCCCAAAACTGAATTTAAGTAACTACAGAGCGGAAACTAGCTCCACTCAGACAGATACAATCAGTAACCAATAACTCAAGTCCAATCATCGGTTATGATACTCCAAACAAGATGGGCGAGCACAAAAAATAGGCAAGAGCGCCCCGTATTTAACTAAACACAAACCCCCTCACTAACCAATAACTTTGCCCATATGTCCATAATCAGCTTAACCATTCACCAATACCCTATTAGCATGCTGAATGGATCCCCGATTTTCGACACACCCATCTAATGCATCTAATGCAAGAAAGGACAGAGTAAAGGAAGAGCAAAATGCAAGCGTTAAGCGCTTCTACTCTGAACCTACCACGGGGGTTCACGTTGCTCGTGGTTCTAAACCACTGCCTTAAAGTATAAATAATTTGTACTCACCAATCTGTAGGAGATCACGACCGATGAAAAGTCCAAAAGAGTCCAAATTCAGTCAAAAATGGTAGACTGACAAAACCAAAAAGCCGTTCTCTCCAGCTCACCAAACAAAACCAGACCAAAACTCTCTGGCCACTCCCCCACAAAAGAGTGCCGACTCGGCGCTCACAATAAAAAGCCCCCAAAAATGGGACCACAAACTAGGGAGATCAAACCAAACCAAGGTCCAAAAGCGGCGAGCCCCCATGTCATGCCCCTGGCTCTATGGGCATAAACCAAAAAGATGGGGGAAGGACCAGGCAGGATCAAAATGTAATAAAAATATTTATTGAACTAACAAAAATCAACTAAAGAATGTGCAACAAACAATGAAAGAAGGATGAGGTGTGTCAATCAGTATATCAGTGGTGTCAGCGTGTGATTGGACGTGTGTGAAGTGTAGTGCATGCATGTATGTGAGTGTGAAATCAAACAACAAAGGAGAACAAAAATGGTGGTCTGGAGAGAAGGGCTGGAAGCATCTTCTGAAGGTCCTTTTATACTCCTGCCAGCCCATAGAGCTATTAACCTAGATAGGTAGACACCCATGGCAGGCAGGCCATAAACCTACAACTAGACAGGGAAATAGTTACATGAGCAGACAGGCCAAAGACCTATAAAACTAGACAGGACATATGATATCTAGAAATAGGTCTACCCTGGACAGGCAGCCATGACAGTAGTGGCACTCCGATGACACAGGGGCACCGGGAGAGCGCATCAGCATTGCCATAATGTCACCCCGCCCGATGCTGGATTTTGAAGTCATACCCTTGAAGGGTCTCCAGCCGTCCGGCCACTTGGCCCTCAGGATGCTTAAAGTTCAAGAGCCAGGTAAATGAGGCATGGTTGGTGCAGATGAAGAAGTGGCTGCCATGCAGATACGGCTGGAAGTGTCGTTCTGCCAGAACCACTGCCAGCAGCTCAAGTCAGGTGATGCAGTAGTTCTTTTCTGCCCTACTCAGGGTGCAACTGAAGTAGGCCACGGCATACTCCCCATTTCATCCCCGCTGGGAGAGGGCAGCTCCCATCCTCACATTACTGGCATCATTGTCCACAATGAAGGACTATTGGATTCGGGGTAGGCCAGGACTGGGGCTTCGGTGAGAGCTGCCTTGAGTCGGGTAAAGACTGCAGCACAGGTGTCATCCCAGTCGAATGACCAGCCCTTGTCAGTCAAGCGGTGGAGTAGACTAGCAATAGTGGCGAAGTCCCGGATGAAATGGCGGTAGTATGACGTCAGCCCCAGAAAACTTTGCAGCTCGCCAACTTTAGCAGGGGTTGGCCAGTCTCGGGCAGCAACCACCTTAGTTGGTTGGTCAGTGAGCATGGTTACACCACATAGTCACATAGCCACATAGTCAGTGAGCATGGTTACACCATGCTCACTGACTATGTGGCCCAGGAATTTAATGTTTCTCTTCAGCAGGTGACACTTGACAGGGTTCAGCTGCAGCCCGGCCCAACGGATGGCAGTGAGGACCTCGCGCAGTTGAGACAGGTCTCTGTCGAAGTTGCTGGTGTGTACCAGGAGGTTGTTGAAGTACACGACACCGGGGTACATCCATCAGCCGTTCGAATGTAGATGGTGCATTAAAGAGCCCAAACAGCATGACGCAGAACTGTCACAGACCCTGCCCGATGGTGAAGGTGGTCTTTGGTTTCACGGCGGGGGCCAGCTTCACCTGCCAGTGATGCTGTGCAGGTCAAGGGGGCTGAACCAGCTGGACCCCATGATGTCGTCGAGGGTGTCATCAATTTGAGGGAGTGGGTAAGAGTCCTTTATTTGTGACAGCATTAAGGCATCGATAGTCCACACAGAACCACCAGCCACCGTCCTTCTTCCTCACCAATTTGGTTTTCTGTGACGTGGTCTGGTGACATCCAGTTTTTTTGTAAATTTCTTTATGGTTTTGTGGGGAAATTCACTTCCTCTAATGAATAAATTGTTGTTGGTACAGATCTCAGCAAACATCTTCATTCTCATTCATTTTCCCAACTCAATGTTTGCCCATCACTTCTTCATACCTGTCATTCTTGCTCTCAGTCTTGACGTTGAAGTCACCCATCAGGATAATAAAGTGTCTGGCCCCTGCCCTCCCAAGCAGGTGGTCAAACTGTTGTAGAACCTGGCCTTGACCCCATCTTCTGCAATGTTGGTAGGTGCATAGTACTGGATTATGTCGGCCTTCACTCTCCTGTTCTTCATTCTAAAGGGAGTAGTGATGAGGGGAGAGTTGATGGGTTCACATGAAATACAAGCTGTTCTGGTCTCCTTAGTCACCATGATGTTGACACCCTCTGTATAGCTCGCTCCATCCTTTTCATGCAGATTATCTTCAAATGGTTAATCACTGGCCAGCTTCACCTCTCCTGACTGTGTCCACCTTGTTTCTCCGAGGCCCAGGACAGGAAGATTGTAGCACTCCGTTTCTTTTACAATGGTGGCAGCCTTACCAGCCTGAAACATGGTCCAGACATTCCAAATCCAAACATGGATTTATTTGGCATCAGAAGATGTATCAGCTTTCCAGCTCCTTTGTGGAGTTGGCTGGTAAGCATCATGGTCCTCATTTCTCTGGCATCTTTTCCCACCAGTTCTTCCATTTGGTTTTCATCCGTTAATGTTTCTGTAACTGATGTCTTTTTTCCAGGGTAAGGGAGTTAATCCCATACTCAACCCCCAACCTGGAGGACCAGGGACTGCTTTGATCCGCCTCCTTCCCCTTGACCTGTCCGGTATGGATGAATCTACCAGGGGTGTAGACCCCTCTGGCTTAGCTTTTGGGGTCACTGGAGTATGCAAGCCTCTCCACCGTGACATGTTTGCAGTCCAGGAGAGGAAATACATGACAGTACTTCAGGAAAACACCACTTCACCCGCGCAAATCCACATTTTGCACCACACACTTGTGGGCCCTAAATGGGCCCTAAATGTCAGTTTTGTAACTGAGTGAGTTAGAAGTCAGGTTCATGAGGTGCTCAACTTCTAAAAACATGCTAAATGCAGGTAAGACAGATTGTGCAAGAGTTAACTTATACATTCATACAGTTACAAAATGCATATTTCTTTCTTTCTGAAGTTTGAGCTGTGGAAAGATTCCCCAGCTCCAGATTACTGGGAGTCACCATCACAGAGGACCTCTCCTGGGCTGACAACAGCTTAGCAGTGGTGGGAAAGGCACAATGCCTTTATTCCCTGAGGAGGCTAAGGAGAGCCAACCTCCCCAAAAAGCTGCTTGTCAACTTTTATAGATGCACCACAGCGAGCATCCTAACCAGCATGACAGCCTGAAACAGCAGCTGCACCAAAGCTGACAAAAAAGCCCTGCAGCGTGTTGTGGAAACAGCACAGGACATTGTTGGCATTGAGCTGCCTTCACTAGAACATCTTCACAGCACTCACTGTGTGAGGAGGGCTAAGAACATCATAAAAGACATTACACAGCCTGGATACCATCTGTTACGAGCTCCTCCCATCAAGTAGGCGCTTCAGATCAATCCGCACATGCACAGAGACTGAACAACAGCTTCTTTCCAAAAGGCACAAATCAACTCAGACATCTTCAGCCTGACGAGATGGATGTGCTGCATCCATTGGGCACGTGCAATATTTGCAATATTTACTCACATATTTTAAGCCAAGCCACTTCATGTCTGTCCACCGCACCTTTACTACATTTTTGCTAATGATCTTTTTACACCTCGTAAGTTGTATTTTATCATTAATTGTATTGTATTTTATACTTCATACTGCTATATTTTGTACTTATATTGTTTAGACTCTACTTTTTGTTGCTGATATTTTATATTTCTTATCTCTTTTATGTCTTATTTATTCTTTGTGTGCACCATTTTGAGGTTGACACAGCAGTAATTTCAACGTGCTTGCACAATGACAATCAAGTTCTTGAATCTTAATTCTTGACTGGCTAGAAAACCCTCAAAATATCCTCCTGAATAATAAATGTATTCATGATATTGACATTTTCTGTGTCTATACATCAAAACGCTCTCACAACTCAATGAAATTAGGGGTTGCTTGCAATGCATTACTTCACAAAGGGCAGTGGCAGGCCTTTTGGACTGTTACCCACCCCATCACACACCCCCACACCCATACACACATATACGTACATACCTTACCCCTCACCCAGCCTCCAGCTGGAGACGTCACTGCAACAACAGCAGTCATTATCAGTGAGCATGTTGAAATTAAATGTCTCGGCTCTGCGGGCATCCACATAATGAGAGGAGACTCTGCAGGCCCACGCAGATAACAATTTCAGGTGGCCATGCAAAAAAGTACAGCCCTGCATATAACTCACACAGCCAATTACACAGTGATGGGCTATGGGCAAGGGTGGGAGAGATGGGGGTCATGAATTTTTTACATGAGCAGGTTTTGAAGGACTCACCTCTGCATTTGTTGTTAATGAATATTTTATATGGAGTTCAGATAGATAGATAGATAGCTAGATAGATGGATAGATATAGACAGTTAGATAGACAGCTAGATAGATAGAAAGATAGATACGTAGATAGATAGATAGATAGATAGATAGATAGATAGATAGATAGATAGATAGATAGATAGATAGAGACAGAAAGACAGACAGACAGACAGACAGATAGATTGACTGCTGGATAGATGGAAAAATAGATAAGAGACAGATAGACAAACGGTCGCATTGTTTAAGGAAAATGTGGATATAATCCATATGTATCTATCAAATCAATTCACTCACTGACACATACCCATTCAATTGCTTTCAAAATTAAGGTGAACACCAAGTAAAACATGAAATTAATTCCTATGATACACATTTTTTTCACAAAGCACTTATCATCGGCAAGGATATGAGCTTCCCGTTAATTACTACATCTGTAATGACCCAAGCCAGGACTACAATGCAAAGAGCCCAAGAAAAGTCAATGCAATTGACCTCAGGTCCAGTGGGCTGATTAGTGGCTTATAAACTACTGATAAATATCAAAGCCCGAAGCAATACAACAACACACGGTCATTGTAACTCAGCCCCTGGATGTGTGCAGACGCATTTAGTTTTAGTTTTTTTTTTCTTGAATCCTCACAAACTGAAGGATTTGTGATCCAGCTGAGGACCTCTTCACATGAGGTGACAACTTCCCTCTTTGCTTGTAAGAGAGGTGGAAACATGCTCAAGATCCCCATGAGTGAACACTGCTTAATGCAAGTCAATGGTCCCGGCTTGGTTGAAGTTGCTTTGTGAAGGGTGCATTCTCAGGCCAGTCCTTTTAGGGAGGGGCTGCTGTTGTTGTTGTCATTGTTGTTGGGAGGGATGGATGTAGTCACGTCTGTCCAATAACTGTAATTCATCCCAACAAGCCCATTTTCTCTGGCAGGCAAATCATATATATATATATATATATATACACACACACATACACACATACATACATATACATACATATACATACATATACATATATATAATCCAGTGAGTCAAATAAATTCTTTATGAGACAGTACAAGCCTGTTTCATGCCATAAGCAATCATCAGCTGTCAATAAATCTACATGGGAAAGAACCTACCATTTACTGTCTCGTCATGCACATCACATGCACAATGTCCAATGGGGAAGGGAGATTTGCGACATTCAAAAATTCAAAAACATGTGATTGCTAACGGTCCAATGGTGAGTGGTATTTTTCTATTGGCATGATTTATTTGTAATTGCAAAATAGATGCTTATATCTATGCCTGCAACTGCTGGCCAATTCATTCCTGTTATTTAATGTGGACATTTCTGGTTTGCAAATGAAAAAACATTTTTCAGTTAGACATAGATTGCACATTTTACTACTGGTTGAATATGCTTTGTTTTTTGAGAGGATTTTCCAGGTCGTTGAATAATTAATGTTTCTGTCCACCAATGACCAAATATAATGACTTAAAGACGTTACATTCTTTAAACGGTTGTTTCTAAAGCTACATGTGTGCATTAAATCTCTTTTTGAATGTTTCCTCTATTAGACTGACATATGACTGTGTATATATATATATATATATATATATACACACATACATACATATATATACCTTTTCCTACATTTATATTGATATCTATATTGAAAATGTCCTACAGCTATATATATATATATATATATATATATAAGAACCCGACTACAATGTAGCGGTTTGGTTATCCACCCGTCTAAAGCTCCCTCCTCTTCATCCTGCCAGCTAACCACCTTCCCCCTGCTCCTAAACCCCCCACTCCAACTCCCTCCCCCCAAATGCTCAGAATCATCTGAAATGCCGAGAAAAGTGTTTTTTAGCCATTTTTAGAAAAATGCATATTTTGCATATTTATGCATAATTATGCATAATTTTTATTTTCTGGGATTTTCCCCTTACTCTCTGGAACAATACCTACCACCTCCAAAAAGAATTAGGATCATAAATGCTTTAGTTTTCGGTCCCGCTATCTACACTAACTAACACACACACACACACTAACACCACACACACACACACATTCCGAAAATATATGAGTAGATACACACACACACACACACACACACACACACACACACACACACACACACACGTAAATATATACATACATATACATATACATATATACGTTTTTTCCAAAACCGTCAATGGTGTTGTGAGTGCTCAACTAATGAGGAGCGGAAAATCAACATGGATACAGGAAAAAAGATTTTAATACATTGCAGTACAGGCCTGTTTTGTGTGTCTCGCACTCATCATATGTATTAAAATCTTCTTTCCTGTATCTGTGTTGATATATATATATATATATATATGTGTGTGTGTGTGTATATATATATACTTCATTAAATGAAACACTCAATGTTAGGGAAAGTACTCAACAAACAGAGAGCAAAATAATCCAGTGATTCAAGTAATTTTTTAAAGGACAGTACAAGCCTGTTTCATGCCATAAGCAATCATCAGCTGTCAAATTGATTTGATTAACAACTTATGTTTGCACTGTGCCCCAGCCCTTTAAATCCTTTTTCAAAACAAGCCCCAACCCCTGCCCCATTGGTTGTAATGTTATTTTTCAAATGTTGGTCACACCAGATACTGAAAGCAAAGTTCACATATTTTTGCCACTCACAGATATGTAATACTGGATCATTTTCCTCAAATAAATGAACAAATATGATATTTTTGTCTCAATTGTTTAATTGGGTTCTATTTATCTACTTTTAGGACTTGTGTGAAAATCTGATGATGTTTTAGGTCATATTTATGCAGAAATATGGAAAATTCTAAAGGGTTCACAAACTTTCAAGCACCACTGTGTGTGTGTGTGTGTGTTTGTGTATGTGTGTGTGTGTGTGTGTGTGTGTGTGTGTGTGTGTGTATACAACCCCAATTCCAATGAAGTTGGAACGTTGTGTAAAACGTAAATAAAAACAGAATACAATGATTTGCAAATACTTTTTGACCTATATTCAATTGAATACACTATAAAGACAAGATATTTAATGTTCACACTGATAAACGTTATTGTTTTTTGCAAATATTCACTCATTTTGAATTTGATGCCTGCAACACGTTCCAAAGAAGCTGGGACAGTGGCAACAAAAGACTGGGAAAGTTGAGGAATACTGAAAAAACACCTGTTTGGAAAATTCCACAGGTGAACAGGTTAATTGGAAACAGGTGAGTGTCATGATTGGTTATAAAAGGAGCACCCCCGAAAGGCTCAGTCGTTCACAAGCAAGGATGGGGCGAGGTTCACTACTTTGTGAACAACTGCATGAACAAGTAGTCCAACAGTTTAAGAACAATGTTTCTCAACATACAATTGCAAGGAATTTAGGGATTTCATCATCTACAGTCCATAATATCATCAAAAGATTCAGAGAATCCGGAGAAATCTCTGCACATAAGCGGCAAAGCCGAAAACCAACATTGAATGCCCGTGACCTTCGACCCCTCACGTGGCACTGCATTAAAAATCGACAGATTCGCATCATGGATGTGCAGCCGACAAATCTGCAGCAACTGCGTGATGCTATCATGTCAATATGGACCAAACTCTCTGAAGAATGTTTCCAGTACCTTGTTGAATCTATGCCACAAAGGATTAAGGCAGTTCTGAAGGCAAAAGGGGGTCCAACCCGGTACTAGCAAGGTGTACCTAATAAAGTGGCCAGTGAGTGTATATGTGTGTGTGTGTGTGTGTGTGTGTGTATAGTGTGGGTGTATATGTATATACGTATATCGCTTCTGTGCAGTCTATGCACTGCCTTTGTGCACTAGCTATTGACACCTATATATGTCCTATCGGACTTGAACCTAGTTTTTTGGCACTTAACTTGTGCTGTTGCCTCCTGACTAGATCCTTGCTTGTGTTGTTGGTTTTTTTTTTTTAATTTTGATTTGATTTTGATTTTGAGATACTATTAATCCCGTAGGGAAATTAGGCTCTGCATTTAACCCATTCTAGTTGTGTAGCTAGGATTCAATATTCAAGATTTCAAGATCCTTTATTATTACGTCTCTTTAAGAGAGTAAAATTCTTGTGTTTCAGCTCCTCGACACTGCAGCAACAATAGCAATAAAACAACAACAAAACAAGACAAGACAAAAAAGCAGTAATAATCAGAAATAGTGTGTGGTGTATGTAAGGTTCTGTGTGTATGTAGGCTCTGCCTTAATAAATGTGCATATGTGTGTGTGTGTAGTTGTTTGCATATTTGTGTATGCCAAGTTACGTGTGTGTGTGTGTGTGTGTGTGTGTGTGTGTGTGTGTGTGTGTGTGTGTGTGTGTGTGTGTGTGTGTGTGTGTGTGTGTGTGTGTGTGGAGACAAACACAAACTGAGGCAACTTTGTAATTTGTGATATTGGGCTATATACACTTGACTTGACGGATTTGGAGGGGGTTGGCACTACTGCTTATTATGTGAGACCTACGAAATCTCCCCCTGGAGTACGTATTTTTACTATGAAGGCAGCGTGTGTGTGTGTGTGTGTGTGTGTGTGTGTGTGTGTGTGTGTGTGTAAACTGATGATCCGCTGAAGACCATAGCGGCGTCCGTACCAGTCAGTCCGGCATCAGGCTTATTGTCTGTAATGTTCTTTGTTCAAACGTTTGGTTGCTTGGTGAAAAAAGCTGTTCCAGAGCCTACTGGCCCGGGCTTTGATGCTGCCGTACTGCTTGCCTGACGGTAGCAGCTGGAACAGTCCATAGTTGGTGTGGCTGGGGTCTTTGATAATCCAGCGGTCTTTGCTGACACTACTACGACTACTTTTGGCTGCTCCCGTTAAGGGTCGCCACAGCGGTTCATCCATTTCCATCTCTTCCTGTCCTCTGCATCGTCCTCTATCACACCAGCCACCTGCATGTCCTCTCTCACCACAGCCATAAACCTCCTCTTGGGCCTTCCTCTTTTCCTCCTCACTGGCAGCTCCATATTCAGCTGACTGAACGTCCGTTACATATGTCCTTGATGGAGGGAAACTCACATCCACTGACGTCCTGGGCTGTCCTCACAACCCTCTGCAGCAAACCTCTGCAGCCGCCGTGCAGCACCCGGGGACCAACTCCAGTTTGTATTGCCATGCCTCGGTCAAGGATACAGACAGGAGTACTAACCCTAACATACATGTCTGTTTTGATGGTGGGGGAAACCAGAACACCAGGCGAAAACCCACCGCAGGCACGGGAAGAAAGTGCAAACTCCACACAGAGGACGACTTGGGATTACCCCCTAGGTTGGATAACCCCGGGGTTTGAATCAAGGACCTTCTCTCTGTGAGGCGACAGCACTAACCACTGTGCCACCATGCCGCCACTAACTCGTTAACTCTCAGATGTACATCGCTTTGGATATAAAAACGTCTGCTGAATGAAATTGTAACATTGTAACCGTGCCATTATTTTCAAATGATGACTGGGACAATTGTCTGACTCATTTTGTGAATAGGATAAGGGATATCAAGTGCTCCCCTTCACCTACCCCCTTGAATATATCTCCATCTTGCTCGTCTATTACGGATTCTTTCCGGTGATCTTTTTCATTGACTTCACTGATATGGTGGGCAATATAAAACCTTCTTAAAGCCTCCTCGATATCTTACCATCATCCTTATTTAAGAATGTCCTTGGGTCTGTTGGAAATTTTGTGGTTTCAATTAAAAATTGTTCACTTCAATCAGGCTGGGTCTCTAGTCATTTCAAACATGCTATTGCAGCGTCTGCTTAAAAAAAAAAACCTTGATCCACCACTGCCTAAAAAATTCTGTTTGTATAAGTTTGTGTTTTATACGAGATGATGTTTAGAGAACAGTGAGTATTCTTTAGACCCACGAAGAGGTGTTGTTGGTAGCAGCAAAGGAGTAAACAGTTTTTGTTATGGATGGGGTTTTGCAAGGGTGTGGGTTTGGTTTCAACATTGGTAGGGACATTTTTGAGTCATTTGTTGGATTAACAATGTGCATTCCCACCCCCAGCCTATCTCACTTCAGTAGCAAAGCCATGACAGAGCACTAACAATAACTCTGGATCCCACTCACCCCCTTAACCCATTCTTCACATTGCTTCCATCTGGTTGCAGGTATAGGTCCCTCACCTGGAGATGGGCTGCTTTACAAGGAAGATTTGTTTCTTTTGCCATTGAAGTTCTAAATTCACTGAACTTCTAAAGTCTTGTCTTGTCTCCCTGTCCTCTATGTATTTCATGTGATATGTATAGGATGTGTACATGTATTTACTGCATGTCAGGCTCTGTACAAAAGGTGAAAAAATATATCTCTAGAAGGAAAATAAAGTATATATCTATCTAGTGTGTGTGTGTGTGTGTGTCACACCCAGCTACACACACACAAACACACACACACACACACACACACACACACACACACACACACACACACACACACACACACACACACACAAAATGTGTAAATGTTAAAGACCCACAATCTGCAAAAATGAAGGCATACTTAATGTCATTCTGCAAGTGCTCTTCCAGTCAGTTTTCTCTGGTTGGTTGCACTTGTGAACTGAATTTCAACAGGTTTTAAAGGGGGGTTCTGCATTAGCCTTTTGTTATATTGTTTATCCAACTCTAGTTATCCTTTAATTTCTTTTTTAATTCTTTGTCTTATCCGTTTAAAATTTTTGTTATTTAATCTCCGTATCTTGTTTTGTATCTTTTTTTAAACCTTTATGTAAAGCGCCTTGAATTGTTTTTGTGTATGAAATGTGCAACTTCATAAAAAGGATCCGATATTAATTTTCCTCTTTTTTGAGAGCATTTTGCCATAATGTTACCAACAATAAAATGTTGGTTGATAATAGTAAAATGACGAAATTTAAATGTTTGGGCAATGAATCCAAGTTAGCAAAATATCTTGACCTGAGCTCTGAACTTCAAATTGACTAACAATAGATGTAGATACTAGTATCAGATATAATCGTTTAACGTGAATCTTTTAAACTATGACAAATACCAACCTCTTCTAATTCCCCGCCGTACACTGTACAGAAGCTACTGCCATCACTATGCAACGGAAAACCTGCTAAACTGCAATAGACCTAACATTGATAGATGGGAGTGGTTGGAGCTAAAACAAGTCATCTGAGATTACTGAAAATATTGGTAGGTACAACTCAGTAGTAACTTGACACTGGTAGAGACATGTCCCTACCATCCATACCCAAATCTATGCCTATGGACTGTAGGTTAGTTTATGTCTGCTTCCTCTGCCCTGTGCTGTGGTGTGCCCCACAGTTCAGCCTTGGGTCCCAATTTCTCATTTCATCTCAGCTCATCTCATCTCATCATCAGCCGCTTCTCCAGTGTCGGGTCGCGGTGGAAACAAGCTAAGAAGGGCACTCCAGATGCCCCTCTCACCAGCAACGCGCTCCAGCTCCTCCTGGGGGATCCCAAGGCATTCCCAGGCCAGATTGGACATGTAGTCCCTCCAGCGAGTTTTGGGTCTACCCCGGGGTCTCCTCCCAGTTGGACGTGCCTGGAAAGCCTCCAAAGGAAGGCACCCAGGAGGCATCAGATGCCCGAACCACCTCAACTGGCTCCTTTCAACGTGAAGGAGCAGCGGCTCCGACCTCCCTCCAGATGTCTGAGCTCCTCACCCTATCTCTAAGGCTGAGCCCAGACACACTATGGAGGAAACTAATTTCAGTCACTTGTATCCGCAATCTCACCCTTTCGGTTACTACCCAAAGCTCATGGCCATAGGTGAGGGTTGGTAAAAAGATTGACTGGTAAATTGAGAGATTTGCCTTCCGGCTCAGCTCACCACAATAGTCCGGTACAACGTCCACATTACTGCTGATGCTGCACCAATCCACCTGTCAATCTCCTGCTCCATCCTACCCTCACTCGTGAACAAGACCCCAAGATACTTTAACTCCTTCACTTGAGGCAACAATTCATCCCAACCCGGTGGGAGCAATCCACCATTTTCCAGTAGAGAACCATGGCCTCAGACTTGGCAGTGCTGACTCCCATCCCGGCCATTTCACACTCAACTGCAAACCGCCCCAGTGCGCGCTGGAGGTCGTATTCTGATAAAGCCAACAAAACCACATCATCTACAAAGAGCAGAGATGAGGTTCCCAAAACAGACACACTGCTCACCTTGGCTGCACCTTGAGATCCTGTCCATGAACATCACAAACAGAATCGGAGAAAAGGGACAACCTTGGCAGAGTCCGACACCCACCGAAAACATGTTTGACTTTGTGCCAAGAATGCGGACATGGCTCTCACTTAGGTTATACCAGATGGCTTGTAGCAACTGCCCCGGTACCCCATACTCCCGCAGTACCCCCCACAGAGTGCCCCAGGGTACACGGTCATAAGCCTTCTCCAAGTCCACAAAACACATGTAAACTTGTAGACATGTAGGATCCCAATTTACTTGCTCTATATATGCTTCCTCTTGGGCATATTATTAGTTTTGATGGCATCTCATATCACTGCTATGCAGATAATATGCAACTGTATTTCTCATTCACCATCACAATCCTGATTAACTGCTGTTTCTTTATGTAGCCATTAAGGACTGGATGGCAATCATTTTTTACTGCTAAATACTGACAAGATAGAAGTCGCCCCAGATAGTATGATTTGTAAAGTCAGGCTTAGGACAGGGTGTTGTACTGCTGTAAAGCCCGCTGAGGCAAATTTGCAAGTTGTGATATTGAGCTATGCAAATAGAATTGACATAACTTGACTAGTTTGGATTCTCTTTCCTCTTCTGTCTGTTCCAGTCTTAGAAACCTTGGTGTTATGTTTGATCCTAGCATGTCCTTTTCTTCTCATGTCAAGATGCTGACCTGTTCCTGCTTTCATCATTTGAGAAACATTGCTAGGCTTGGGCCTGTTGTATCACATGCTGAGATGGAAATTATTATTCATTCATTCATCTCTACATGTTATATGCCCCTTAAAAAGGGGGTGAAATAATCACTAAAGTGATAAGACGGATACTTCCTCGATGAGTATTTATTGGCATGAGGAAATCACCGTGAATTCCCCTTGATAGTGAGTGGAGACAGAAGCAATCGATCTCTGACTCCCAAATCAAGACCACTCTGTAGATCACAGTTAAATGCCATTACCGCTCAAATTGCACAACAGAACAAAGCAAGCAATGAACATGAACCTACTGTATTGCTAATTTGCAACAGACCATGAATGTGCCATTCATCCCTCCAACCTGTCACATACACATCTCGACTATTGTAATTCACTTTTTACCTGCCTCAGTGAATCCTCTCTGGATCAGCTACAAATAATAGAGTGCAGCTGCAAGGGTTCTAAATAGGACCAGCAATGCTCTCATATTACTCCCATTCTAGCACCCTTACACTGGCTTCCAGTAGAATATCGGCTCAAATTTAAGGTTTTAGTGATTACCTTTAGAGCCTTGCATGGTCAAGCACCCTCCTACATCACCGATCTAATTTTCCCCTAGACGACATCCAACTCACTGAGGTCCTTTGATAAATGTGGATTGTCTGTACCTCGTACCAGGCTCCACACCAAGGGAGGTCGAGATTTCACAGTAGTTGCCCCTAAACTGTGGAACGCTCTCCCCTTGGCTTTGCGGTCTGTGGACAGTTTTAAAAAGCAGCTAAAAACTCACCTGGGGTATGTTCCAGAAAGCAGGATACGCAAGTTAACCAGATCTTTTAACACGAAATTCATAGAAATCTGGAATTTTCGATTCCAGATAAAAGATGAGAGTAAGTCCAGTTCAGTAACTGTGACAACGTATGCTCTGAAACTAACATGAAAAAATGGCAGGTTTTTGGTTTTTTTTTCAGTTAAACCCAACCACCCCTGCAGTATGTAAATTTAATGAAATTTAATGAAAAATTTTCTGGCACAGGATACAAATCCTCTACACCAGACTCGACAAATTAAAACAAACAACCATACAAAAAAGAACCACAATATAGTTATTAAAATCACAATAATCTCACAAATAATCACAAATCACATAAATACAATAGTATCTCAAATACATTAGTCTCACAAATAATCATAGTCACACAATACTCACAGTGATCACAACTCAGCTTTATAATTGTATAAAAAGTCATTTGTTGACCAAAATTAATCTAATCTTATTTTTAAAAGAATTAACTGAAGGAGCCTGCACCACATCCTCTGGAAGTTCATTCCATGCTCTTACAGCACGAACTGTTAAGACGTTTTTTTTTCTCTTTTCAGAGTGACACTTTAACGGAAACAGTTTTAAGGAGTTCCCTCTTAACTCATACCTATTATTCCACAAATAGACAACAGGCTCAGCTGTGAAATCATATATTTTGTGTACAAGTTTATAGGCTTCAATCATGTCTCCTGTATACTAGAGTTGGTAATTGTAAATTTCTTAACTGAAGAAATTTACAATTACCAACTGAATTCTCTGCTATTTACCAATTTAAGTAGCAGAAAATTCAGTCAGACGTTTCATCTGTTTCGATAATATCGTGCCCTTTCACTGAAAGTCCAATTGACATGGAGGCTCAAATTATTCACTGAGCACTTTGCTGAGAATGAGTTATTAGACCTCGTTGTCATTTTCAGAGGAGTTTCTTTGTGAGCATTATCGTTTTTCATCACGGTCCATAATCTACCTCAACAACCTTCCTAAACCTCACATTTTGAACGTCATCGTGGATTTGCACACACATCGTTTCAAACTCTGTGCATTGCTCTTCGTTCTTTTGCCAATGGCAGCTTTCTGTATAACACTGGAGATGCTGAATACATCGGGAAAGCAAGTGTGCAGATCCATCCGAATTGTGCCTTGCACTAAAACACGTTCTGCACATTTTCATTGTTTCCCTGGGACATAAAACAGTAAGGATTATCAGAGAGGAATTCAACAGAATAACAGGTTGGTTAATCTTATGTAAAAATCTATATGAAGGGTTTAGGTCCTGAGCTGTTTAACAATGAATCATTATCTAACATTTCAGGATTTCCAAATGTAATTGGCTGTGTGGATGGAATATAGATTCCTATTTAATCTCCAAGGGTGAATGAAGGAGATAGGAAATCATTTCACAGCATCAATGCGCAGGCAATGACAAAGTTTGAAGTGTCCAAGTCAAATCTTCACTTCAGATAGTAATGAAACTCATTCTCTATTGTCAAGATAATATGTGATTTATTTATTTATATATACTTTAATGATCCCCGTAGGGAAATTACGCTCTGCATTTAACCCATTCTAGTTGTGCAGTTATAGGAGTGGTAGTCAGCCACCGTGCAGCGCCCGAGGACCAACTCCAGTTCATCTTGCCATGTCTCGGTCAAGGGCACAGACAGGAGTATTAACAAGTCTTTTTGATGGTGGGAGAAACCGGAGCACCCGGAGAAAACCCACCACAGACACAGGGAGAACATGCAAACTCCACACAGAGGATGACCCCAAGGTTGGACAACACCGGGGTTCGAACCCAGGACCTTCTTGCTGTGAGGCGACAGCGCTAACCACTGTGCCACCGTGCTGCCCAATAAAATTTTTCTAGATGTCACCCACATCATCACATATGTGGAAGCAAAATGGCCAGGGTCTGTACATGATTCAAGGTTGTTTAGTGAGTCCAACTTGTACAACAAGTTTGAACAGGGTAAGTTACCTTTCAAATAGGGACTGATGCTTCAATTCTTACTTTTAGTTTTGTATGTTAAGTGTATAACTGATGGTGTCCTACTTGGGGACAGAGGCTACCCCTGCCTGCCCTTTCTAATGACCACCTACCCTGACCCTGAAGCACTGTGCTGCTACAACCTGGCCCACTGCGGGACAACAGCCAAGGTGGTGATGACCATTGGCATCCTCAAGGCTCAGTTCCAGTGCCTGCGTGGGCTCGGCTCACTACAGAGAGGGCATGTGACATCGTTGTGGCAAGTGTGGTGTTACACAACATTGCCACAATAAGAGGAGAAAGATGCTCTCCTGCAATCGTAGAACAAGATGATTCATCCCCCTGCCACCTTCCTGACAACCAAAATGGCTGTGAGGGACTAGTGAAACTAGTGGAACATCACCCCAAGCAGTTTTTTTTTAATTCATTTATTTTTTCGTGCATGCTCAATAAATACAAATTTCTCATTTCTTCTTTATGTCCTAAAAATTAAAGGAAATCCTTTTATTTATTGACACCATGCACACCAATGGCAAAATAAAATCATTTTATAAACCCATCTTTAACTTGTGCTCCAGTATTTCAATTTAAAGTTTTATCTTTTTGATTTGAAGTTGTTTGTGGTCCATCTGGAGGTCACATTTTTTATTTTTATCTTTTATTTCTCCAGGTGCACTTTATATACTAGATCTTTTACCGGTATCTGGGAAGAGAGCCGACATTTTATTAGAGGAGGTTATAGTGTTTTTCTCATTTTATGATTTCAGTGAGATACATGGGTGATGAAGAGACATAAGAAAAGCTAATCGTACTGTGCTAAGCTTTTCTCTGGAGTTGAATGGAGATTCCTCCACTGGGGAAGGTGAACAGCCAGCCGTAGTCTGACAGGACAGTGACAAGCAAGATTTTAATCTGTGACCAAATAATTACCCCTCTAGTTACCCTTATATAATAGTGTTTGTATGTATGTATAGGCCCTGTGATGGCCTGGCGGCCTGTCCAGGGTGTCTCCCTGCCTGCTGCCCAATGACTGTTGGGATAGGCTCCAGCTTGCCGCAACCCTACGTAGGATAAGCAGTTTGGATAATGGATGGATGGATGGCTGTATAGTATGTAATTGTATAGCTTGTATAGTATGTAAATGTATGTATGTATGTATGTAATGTATGTCAATGTATAGTATGTAATAGTGTTTTGTTTGTTGTTTTAAAATTAATGGACCGAGACCTTTTCCAAATTCACGTGAAGCTTTAATTATCCCACATGCCAGACTCCGTGTTCGAACATCCAAAACTCTAACCCTAGACGTCACTAACCTGCCACATAACACATAGGATTCTGGGTAACGCAGTTCCCAACAAAGGCATTTAACAACACGTCTTCCTTTCTTTAAAACAAAAAAACAAAAAACAAATGTCTTTCCTTAAAGATGAACAGCATGAAAGATCTTAACATACAATAAACATAAATTACTCTTTTTTAACATCTCAGAAACTTTCAATTAATCTGTCTGGTTTCTTAATAATTCCTCTCGGCCTGCTGCATGTTACAGCAGATGTTTTGACCTCAGGACCTGCAGTATCCGTTTGGTTTGGTAAACCAGAACAAGCCTGTTGATAGCTGGCATGTCCCATTATGTCTTTAGAGGTGTTTTCAGAGGTGTTAGTCACTGTTTTGATTTGGCTCTTGTGTTTTGAGTAGACTTCGATGACTGTGTCTGAAGAGCTGTCCTTCCTCCATTCTCACAGTGAATGACTGTGGAGCTACTTCTTGATGAACAGTGGCTTTCGTCCGCCATCCATCAGGATCCTCAATCCTGACTGTATCGTTACTAGACAGTAGTGAAAGCTGCTTGGCTGTCTTGTCATAAAATGACTTCTGCTTCATCTTTTGTTGTTGCAGCTTTTGTTCCAGTTTTGGACGTTTCTTCTGCTTTGAGCAGCTCAGCACTGTGGAGTACAGCTTTCCGTTCATCAGCAACTCAGCGCGCAACAGTCCACGATCAAGTGGTGATGCTCTGTAGCTGAGTAGAGCGAGATAGGGATCTGACTCACTGTCAGCAGCTTTCTTCCGGAGCTGTTTGAGAATGTGGATGCCTTTCTCGGCGTTTCCATTTGACTGTGCAAATAGAGGACTAGATGTCGCATGCTTGAAGTCATACTGTTCTGCAAATTTCTGCCACTGTGTTGTTAAAGTATGGTCCGTTGTCACTTACCACTGTGTTTGGTATACCGTGTCTGGCAAAAATGGGTTTTGCATGTGTTATGACACAGGTTGATGATGTGTTTGACAGCAATGCCATTTTAGGAAAGTTTGAGTAAAGTCAATGACCACAAGAAAGTCTTTACCTTTGAGATGAAACAAGTCCATTTTTACTTTGTGCCATGGTGCTGTTGGCACATCTGCTCCTATCAGAGGCTCTTTGGTTTGCTTGTTTTTCTGACATGTCTCACACCTGTTTATCAGTCTCTCAATGTCTTTGTTAATTCCAGGCCAGAAGACTGTCTCTCACCCTCCTTTTGCACTTCTCGACACTAAGATGACCTTCATGTAGTCTTTGTAATATGTCCTGTCTCAATTTTTGTGAGAAGATGATTCTGTTTTGCTTCAGCAAGTCCATCAACAACAATAAATTCGCCTCTTATGTTGTAAAACAGTGGACAAGAACCTGCAGGCCATCCATTTTTTATGTTCTCAGTGACACGTTGCAGCTCTGTGTCTTTTGCTGTTTCCTTAGCTATTTGTCTGAAGCACAGCACATACCATGTTCACATAATGAACATCCTCCTCGGTTGTACTCACACTTTTCCCTGTGGGTGCTCGTGAGAGTGCATCGGCAAGTATCAGGTGCTTTCCTGGAATGTAAATCAGCTCAAAGTCATATCTCTGCATTTTCCTCATGAGCCGTTGAATTCTTGGTGACATGTCATTCGGATTGTTTTTGATGACAGCAACTAGTGGACGGTGGTCTGTCTCTGCAGTGAAGGTGGGTAGGTCATATATGTAGCTGTGGAACCCCTCTAGGCCAAACACTAACCCCAGGCACTCTTTTTCTATCGAGCATATCGACACTCAGTCTCTGTCATGGACCTGGATGCATAGGCCAACGGTTTCCAATGCTCATCTTCAGCTTGTAAGAGTACTGCACCAATTCCATCCTTAGAGGCATCAGTCTATACTTTCACTCTCTTCGTCAGGTCAAAGAACGTCAGCACAGGTGCAGTTTTGAGTGACTCTTTGAGCTTCTGCCACACATGCTCATGTTTGGCTGTCCATTTGAACTCATTGTCTTTGTGCAGAAGCTTACATACAGGGTGTTTTTGCAGAGAGGTTAGGAATGAATTTCTCTATAAAGTTAATAATCCCCATGATGCATAGCACACCTGTCTTGTCTATGGGCCTTGGCACATCCTGTATGGCATTAACTTTTTCTTGGTCATGTTGGACGCCTTGTGCAGCGAGCTTGTCTCTGAGGAAAACAATTTCTTGTGCTCCAAACTGGCATTTGCTCTTGTTGATTTTCCATCCATATTTTAGTACCCGCTCCAGCACTTTTTTCAGTCTTTGACTGTGTTCATGAAGTGTGGACCAACAGACGATGATATCATCCACATAGACTCTGATGCCTTCAAGTCCCTCAATGATGTGCTCCATTGCTCTGTGAAATATTTCTGACGCTGAAGTTATTCCAAAAGGCAGCCTGAGGAAACAATATCTGCCAAAAGGTGTATTAAAAGTACAGTATTTGGTGCTGCTTTCATCCAATTTCAACTGCCAGAAACCTCGTGATGCGTCAAGGTTTGTGAAGAATCTGGCATCTGCCATCTCACTGGTGATTTCTTCACACTTGGGTATCTGGTAGTGGTCACGCTTGATGTTTTCATTTAGATCTTTTGGGTCCATACACATTCTGAGGTCACCATTCTTTTTTTTCTTTTTTTTTTGCGCACACCATGGCGTTGACCCAATCTGTCGGTTCCTCGACCTTCTTTATCACACCAAGCGTTGTCATCCTGTCCAGCCCTTTTTTTAGGCAGTCTCTTAGTGGTGTTGAAACTCTTCGAGCAGCATGCATGACTGGCTGTGCCTTTTCTTTCAGCTGGACTTTGTATGTGAATGGCAATACACCAAAACTCTTGAAAAGCAAAGTTATGTATAATGGACTCAACAGAGTCACTTCACTTCACTATATAATAGTTACCCCTTTCAGATTTTACGGTATACCTCCATAGACCTTTCTGTAAATACTGAGAGAGTCTTGTCGTCTTCATCCTAGATAACTTCTTCTTCTTTCAGCTTTTTCCCTGTTTCTCAGGGGTCACCACAGTAGATTTTACAGTTTTCATCAGTGCCCTGTGAGGGCACAGCACCAATGGAGGCTCCATACGAGACCAGCCTCAGCTGATCCCATATGGAGCCTCGACCGATCCGGTATGGTCTTGTAAATCTGCATAATGATTTGGCAAAATGTTATGTCGGATGCCCTTCCTGACACAACCACTAACCCTGTGGATGGGGGCACAGGTAAAGCACTGGATGCCATCTCAGTATTCATGGATTTGCGCCCATACCTGTCGCCATCCTAGAAAACAATTTTTTTAAAATATAGGCTACTTGAAACCTATGCATCAGGCAAAGTCTGTTGAAAATGAGGCACTTACTGATGGAGAAATGTTCTGAAGTTTAAGAACTCCTTCAGTCACTTGAGATTAAGGTAGTTAGATGCAAAACTGTTAATGGCGATCAGCCTTTATTCAAATTTGATAAAACTACTATTTATACACCAATCAGTCAAAACATTAAAACAACTGACAGGTAAGTGAATAACGTTGATTAGCTCATTACAATAGTACCTATCAAGGGGTGGGATATATAAGGGAGTAGGTGAACAATAAGTTGGGTGGCACGGTGGCACAGTGGTTAACGCAGTTGCCTCACAGCAAGGAGGTCCTGAGTTCGAACCCTAGAGTTGTCCAACCTTGGGAGTCATCCCAGGTCTTCCTGTGTGGAGTTTGCATGTTCTCCCATGTCCACCTGGATTTCCTCCCACAGTCCAAAGACATAAGTCAGGAGAATTGGCCATACTAATTAAAAAGTCCCTAGTTGTGAATGTGTCGGCCCTGTGAGACTGGCGGCCTGTCCAGGGCATCTTCTCACCTGCTGCCCAATGACTGCTGGGGTAGGCTCCAGCATCCCACAACCCCAATTGGGATAAGTTTTTTGGATAATGGATGGATGGATGAACAGTAAGTTCTTAAAGTTGATGTGGTTGAAGACGGAAAAATGGGCAAGGATAAGGATCTGAGCGACTTTGACAAGGGCCAAATTGTGATGGCGAGACGACTGGGTCAGTGCATCTCCAAAACGACAGGTCTTGTGGGGTGTTCCCAGTACAGTGGTAAGTACCTACCAAAAGTGGTCCAAGGAAGGACAACCAGTAAACCTGCAATAGGGTCATGGGCGCCCAAGGCTCACTGATGCGTGTGGGAACGAAAGGTAGTCCGCCTGTTCCGAGCCCGCAGAAGAGCTACTGTAGCTCATATTGTTGAAAAGGTTAATGCTGGTTATGATAAACAGGTGTCAGAACACACAGTTCATTGCAGCTTGCTGTGTATGGGGCTGTGTAGCTGCAGACCAGTCAGTGTCCATGCTGACTCCCAGTCCACCACTGTGGACAATGGGCATGTGTGCATCAGAACTAGACCATTGAGCAATGGAAGAAGGTGGCCTGGTCTGATGAATAGTGTTTTACATCATGTGGACAGCCAGGTGCATGTGCCTTTACCTGGGGGAGAGATGGTACCAGGATGTACTATGGGAAGAAGGCAAACCAGTGGAGGCAGTTTGATGTGCTGGGCAATGTTCTGCTGGGAAAACCTGGGTCCTGGCATTCATGTGGATGTTACTTTGACACATACCACCTACCTAAGCATTGTTACAGACCAAGTACACCCCTTCATCACAACGGTATTCCCTGATGGCAGTGGCCTCTTTCAGCAGGATAATGTGCCCTGCCACACTGCAAAAATTGCTCAGGAATGGTTTGAGGAACATGACAGAGTTCAAGGTTTTGCCTTGGCCTCCAAATTCTCCAGATTTCAATCCGATCGAGCATCTGTTGGATCTGCTCGAAAAAGAAGCCCGATCCATGGTGGCTCCACCTTGCAACTTACAGGACTTAAAGAATTTGCTCCTAACATCTTGGTGCCACATACCACAGGACGCCATCAGGGGTCTTGTAGCATCCATGCCTCGACAGGTCAGAGCTGTTTTGGCAGCACGAAGGGGACCTACACAATAGTAGGCAGGTGGTTTTAATGTTTTGGCTGATCGGTGTATAGGTGCTTGAACCCAGCCACTGAGGATGCACAAGCCAGTGCATCCTTAGTGCCGGTCCCAAGCCCGGACAAATGGGGAGGGTTGCGTCAGGAAGGGCATCCGGCGTAAAATCTTTGCCAAATCAAATATGCGGATCATAAATAAGACTTACATACCGGATCGGTCGAGGCCCGGGTTACCAACGACCGCCACCGGTACTGTTAACCAGCAGGGTGTCGGTGGAAACTATGCTACTGTTGGGCGAAGGAGAAGGAGAGGGGGAAAGCATGTCCAGAGGCAGCTAGAGAGGAGGAAGGGTAGGCATGTGGAGGTGAGAGTTGGAACTTTGAATGTTGGCACTATGACTGGTAAAGGGAGAGAGCTGGCTGACATGATGGAAAGAAGAAAGGTAGGCATACTGTGTGTGCAAGAGACCAGGTGGAAGGGGAGTAAGGCCAGGAGTATCGGAGGTGGGTTCAAACTCTTCTACCATGGTGTGAATGGGAGGAGTAATGGGGTAGGGGTAATTCTGAAGGAAGAGTATGTCAAGAGCGTGCTGGAGGTGAAGAGAGTGTCAGACAGAGTGATGAGTATGAAGCTGGAAATTGAAGGTTTATTGCTGAATGTTATCAGCGCATATGCCCCGCAAGTTGGGTGTGAGATGGATGAAAAAGAAGAATTCTGGAGTGAGTTGGACGACATGGTGGAGAGGGTAGCCAAGGAGGAGAGAGTGGTGATTGGAGCGGACTTCAATGGACATGTTGGTGAAGGGAACAGAGGTGATGAGGAGGTGATGGGAAGGTATGGAGTCAAGAAGAGAAATGTGGAAGGACAGATGGTGGTGGATTTTGTGAAAAGGATGGAAATGGCTGTGGTGAATACATATTTCAAGAAGAGGGAGGAACACAGGGTGACGTACAAGAGTGGAGGAAAGTGCACACAGGTGGACTATATCTTATGTAGAAGGCGCCATCTAAAAGGGATTGGAGACTGCAAGGTGGTGACAGGGGAGAACGTAGCTAGGCAGCATCGGATGGTGGTCTGTAGGATGACTTTGGAGACCAAGAAGAGGAAGCGAGTGAAGACACAGCCGAAGATCAAATGGTGGAAGTTGAAGAAGGAAGACTGTTGTGTGGAGTTCAGGCAGGAGTTAAGACAGGCACTGGATGGTAGTGAAAAGTTGCCAGATGGCTAGAAAACCACTGCAGAAATAGTGAGGGAGACAGCTAGGAAGGTACTTGGTGTGTCATCAGGACAGAGGAAGGAGGACAAGGAGACTTGGTGGTGGAATGAGGAAGTACAGCAAATTATACAGAGGAAAAGGTTGGCAAAGAAGAAGTGGGATAGTAAGAGAGATGAAGAAAGCAGACAGGAGTACAAGGAGATGCAGCGTAAAGCAAAGAGAGAGGTGGCAAAGGCAAAGGAAAAGGCGTATGGTGAGTTGTATGACAGATTAGACACTAAGGAAGGAGAAAAGGACTTGTACCGATTGGCTAGACAGAGGGACCAAGCTGCAAAGGATGTGCAGCAAGTTAGGGCGATCAAGGATAGAGATGGAAATGTGCTGACAAGCGAGGAGAGTGTGCTAAGAAGGTGGAAGGAATACTTTGAGGGGCTGATGAATGAAGAAAATGAGAGCGAGAGAAGGTTGGATGATGTAGGGATAGTGAATCAGGAAGTTCAGCGGATTAGCAAGGAGGAAGTGAGGGCAGCTATGAAGAGGATGAAGAATGGAAAGGCAGTTGGTCCTGATGACATACCTGTGGAGGCATGGAGATGTTTAGGAGAGATGGCAGTGGAGTTTTTAACTAGATTGTTTAACACACTCCTGGAAAGTGAGAGGATGCCTGAGGAGTGGAGAAGAAGCATACTGGTACCGATTTTCAAGAACAAGGGCGATGTGCAGAACTGTAACAACTACAGAGGTATAAAGTTGATCAGCCACAGCATGAAGATTTGGGAAAGAGTAATAGAAGCTAGGTTAAGAGGAGAGGTGACGATCAGCGAGCAACATTATGGTTTCATGCCACGAAAGAGCACCATAGATGCGATATTTGCTTTGAGAATGTTGATTGAGAAGTATAGAGAAGCCCAGAAAGAGTTGCATTGTGTCTTTGTAGATCTAGAGAAAGCTTATGACAGAGTGCCAAGAGAGGAGGTGTGGTATTGTATGAGGAAGTCAGGAGTTGCAGAGAAGTATGTAGGAGTGGTGCAGGATACATATGAGGGAAGTGTGACAATGGTGAGGCGTGCGGTTGGAATGACAGATGGGTTCAAGGTGGAGGTGGGATTACATCAAGGATCGGCTCTGAGCCCTTTCTTGTTTGCAATGGTGATGGACAGGTTGACGGACAAGATCAGGCAGGAGTCTCCATGGACGATGATGTTCGCGGATGACATTGTGATCTGTAGCGAGTAGGGTGCAGGTTGAGGAGAGCCTGGAGAGGTGGAGGTATGCACTGGAGAGAAAAGGAATGAAAGTCAGTAGGAGCAAGACGGAATACTTATGCGTGAATGAGAGAGAGGACAGTGGAATGGTCAGGATGCAAGGAGTGGAGGTGACAAAGGCATTTGAGTTTAAATATTTGGGGTCAACTGTCCAAAGTAACGGGGAGTGCAGTAGAGAGGTGAAAAGAGAGTGCAGGCAGGTTGGAGTGGGTAGAGAAGTGTGTCAGGAGTGATTTGCGACAGAAGGGTATCAGCAAGAGTTAAAGGGAAAGTTTACAAGATGGTTGTGAGACCAGCTATGTTGTATGGTTTGGAGACAGTGGCACTGACGAAAAGACAGGAGGCGGAGCTGGAGGTGGCAGAGTTGAAGATGCTAAGATTTTCACTGGGAGTAACGAAGAAGGACAGGATTAGGAACGATTATATTAGAGGGACCGCTCAGGTTGGACGGTTTGGAGACAAAGCAAGAGAGGCAAGATTGAGATGGCTTTGACATGTGTGGAGGAGAGATGCTGAGTATATTGGGAGAAGGATGCTGAATATGGAGCTGCCAGGGAAGAGGAAAAGAGGAAGGCCAAAGAGGAGGTTTATGGATGTGGTGAGGGAAGACATGCAGGTGGCTGGTGTGACAGAGGAAGACGCAGAAGACAGGAAGAAATGGAAACGGATGATCCGCTGTGGCGACCCCTAACGGGAGCAGCCGAAAGTAGTAGTAGTAGGTGTATAGGTGCTTGAGTCCTGTGGAGTAGTTGGCCCTGATGAGCTATCCCCCGCAATGCCATCCATAAATGGCATTTCTGCATTCTGGCTGAGTGCCAGCTCTTCAGCCGGGGTGAAAGGTGGTGGTGGGGGCCCTCCATCCATTTTCCGGGCCTCCTCCTTCTACCTCTTGGCTACAAAGTGAAACTCAAATATAATGCGTGGGCCTACATTTACAATTAAAGAAACAAATTAGCTATAAAGCAAATAAAATATTACCTGATTGAATTATGTTTTTCTACTTGACCTTTACCTGCTGCCAAGTGCGTTTTACATCACTGGGGTAACATCTGATTCAAAAACATAAAATGCATTCACTATTATAGTGTACAATGCAGACAATATTACATCTAAACTCTCAAAAGGTACTTTAAATACTGAACACAACGTAACTACTTTTCTCAACTTGATAATCTTACGCATTAACTCTGTCAGTCGTTTTTTTTTTGCCGCGCCATCTCCCTTTTATTTGCTGCTGTCGCCATATTACTTCTCTTCAAGAATACTTGCCGGTAGTCTTGGTATGCTGTCATTACTACTTCTTGCTCTGCTGCTGTGAAAAAAGCTGCATACATTTTCTCTCTGTCAGAATCCCTCATTTATCACATCTTTAGTGCTGGACTGATGATGGCTTTTAAAGTTCCCCATGAATGTGCACAATTCAGACTCAGCCTATCCAAGGTTGAGTGACCTTAATCTCTGGAATTGGAATCATTTGTTCTGGAAACAAAAATTAAGCACTGGAAGCATTTCACAAACCCAAGTCAGAATTCGAGCATAAATTTGTGATTTTTCAAACCTTCTTTCTGTAACAGACCCCTGTTTAGTCTGGCTTTTGTTTAGTCTTTGTTTATTTTGTGCATTGCTTGTTATGGGCTTATGTATTATCTGTTTATCATTTGTATCTTTTATTTATTTGTTTGTTTGTTTATCTATTATTATTATTATTATTGAAAATATTATTACTGCTGTTGTTTTTGTTGTTGTTATCATGATGATGATAATAATAATAATAATAATAACAATCATCATCATCATTATCCATCTATCCATCCATCCATTATCCAAACCGCATATCCTGCTCTCATGGTCGCGGGGATGCTGGAACCTATCCCAGCAGTCATTGGGTGGCAGGCAGGGAGACACTCTGGACAGGCCACCAGGCCATCACCGGGCAATAATAATAATAACAATAATAATAATAATAACAATAAACTGAATACCTTCGTAAGTATTCAGTTTTGGCCCTGAGCTGGCCAAACCTGAATACCTACAAAGACACAACAAGGTCGCCACATACATACACTGGAACATCTGCAAAGAATTCAACATCTACACAAAAGAAAAATCGTACGAGCATGAGCCCCAAACAGTAACCGAAAAAGACGACATCACAATCGTATGGGGCATGCCAATACAGACAGATCGTGAGATCAAGGCCAACAGACCAGACATCATCATCAAGAAGAAAAAAGAAAAAAGCTGCCTAGATTTTGAACGAATGTGGGGAATGAAAACCACAACAATACCAGTAGTGACAGGAGCCCTGGGACTTGTAAAAAAAAAAAAGGGATGGAGAAATACATCCAACGGATCCTGAGTAACATCAGAATACAAGAACTACAGAAGATCACACTACTTGGAACATCTCATCCTAAGAAAGGCACTATCCATCAAATAGTCTTCTACCTCATTCTAACCCTAGGCCACAAGGAATGGGCCCGGTTATTATGTTGTATTATGGCATGAAGTTAAAGGAAATTTATATAATAATAATAACAACAACAACAATAATAATAACGTTGGGCACCACAATTCATTCTATGTAAGCCTTCTTTAATAAGGACAGAATTTTACCTCAAGGTCAGGTATAGTATGAGTTGACTGTGTGTGAATAATCTGGACGAGGCACAAGGTAAGTAGAGTTGCATGGAATTATACTTTAGATAGATGTAGATAGGGAATAACAGTATGTACCAATATTCATATGATGGTTCGCAAACAAACAAACAAAATTAAATAAATAAATATGCAAAATACAAGTATGAATTATACACTGATAAGCTGCAGCGCTGCAATATCCCTGTCGGCACAGCACCCAAATAAACAAAAGGAGATATGTCATTAGGGCCCTTAACTGGAAGTTTTACTTGAATAAATCCATGAAGTGAATGGCTACTGGAACAGTCTTACTTGAAAAAATCCGTGATGTGTTTCCGGGCTCACAGTTCATCGAGTTCGCCAAAAGGAGGCGCTATGCAGTCAATGATGCATGATTTAGGAAGGATGAATCAGCTGACCATATCCGGTCCCAAAGTAGAATGGCGGGAAGACGCAACCTTAATGGCTAGGTTGTGGGCCGTGTCCAAACACCAATTCGCTAATATAAGAAATAAAAATGTTCAGGCTTGCAATCACGGTAACAACTGGTGGCCTGCCAGCTCGCATAGAATGTAATGCAGAATAATACGAGTTTAACTGCTATTGCAAAATACATACTACGACTGAAATTAACATTAAGAAAATTACCACCTACAATATTTTCTACTCACAGAACAAAACAAACCTAATGTGAACAATTGTAAACATTTCCGAAATACATCAACCTCTAGAAGATATTAAAACCACAGCATAGCCAAGAATTACATTCACATTTTGTGGCTAATGCTAGTGTGGTGAACGCTAGTAACCATAGCCTAGTCACATCAACGTTGCAAATATATTTATGAACCACGACATTTAAACTTTTACTTTTCAGGGTACTTAAGATAGTCAACACAAAATGTGTTACACATGGTACTGATAGGTTTACACATGCTTACCTAATATAAGCAATAAAAATGTTCAGGCTTGCAATCACGGTAACGACTGGTGATCTGCCAGCTCACATAGAACGTAATGCAGAAGAGTACCGCCCAGCAAGCTGACGTAGGATCACGGTCTCTTAAAATGACAGTACCGAATTAGGCATAAGTACCCATAAATATAAATGAACTATTGTAATATGATAGGGGGTTACATTCTCCCCTGCTTAAAACAGGTCAACCTCGACCTATATATATGATTAAAAGGACATAACCCCACTAATAAGATACTTAACTGAAAGCTCAAATTATACATTGCATGAGGGGTTTGTTCTGCTCCCGGAACAACGAACTCAGTCCCTGCATTATTTTAAGAAGCTGCTCTAAACCTGCACTTGACACTGAGGTTGTGACACACTGACAGCATATGTCTGATTTCCCTCTTAGGTCATAAGCCTCCAGTCTTTTCGGACGACGGCGCTCCCGATTTGACCTGCGGGGCAGGATTGTCTCTTACTCTTGAGACTCAGCTGCATCAGCTGTCTCTTCTTCATCAACATGACCACCATGTGCATCTTTTTTCTTTGCTTCTGAAAACATGTCATCCTCAATGACCTGATCACTTGTGTAATCTTTGGGTTCGTGAAGCGAACCCTAGTTATATGAACAACGACAAAATGGCTGAGAGGGTTATTGCATTGTGACATCATCCACAATAGCTCGCTGGAAAAAAGAAAAACGATGGAGGTGCATTCCCCGTGCCAATCCCGGACAATATGACCCCCTGTGGTCATATGTCCTCCCTCCCCCGTATTGGCACGCCCACCGGAAGCGCTATTCCTCTTTGTAAGTCGAACCATCTCCAACTAAATGAGCACCACACCTGTGGCCCGGGTCGGAGGAGAACGGCTCTATTCTCAGCCATTTTGTCGTTGTTCATATAACTAGGGTTCGCTTCGCGAACCCAAAGTTACATTTCACGTACTCCAAAATGGCTGAGAGGGTTATTGCATTGAACAACGACAGGATTCGTGCCTCCGTTCCCTAGCCGTCCAATGAACCCTTCAAACCCCTGGTGGGAAGGGGTACGCGTTCTGATGAGAGCATCCTAAGAGGCCTGCTCCAGAACAGCGTCGGCAACCGACCGCACCTTAACGTGCCGGTAATAATGCCGTAAGAAAGTGGTCTCACCACTCCAAACCGCCGCCTGGCGGATGACCTCCCAGTCGATACCTGACAACACAGCTATCGACGTAGCAGTCCCTCGGGTAGAATGCGCCTTCAGCTTAGGAGCTGTTTTACCCGCTTTGGTATACGCCTCCGTAATACCATCCACCAGCCAGTGTGCTAGCCTCTGGGTGGAAAGGGCATAACCTGGTTTGCTCACTCTGTAGGTCAACAGCAGCCTGTCAGACCTACGAATATCTGCTGTGCGCCGCATGTAAATGCGTAAAGCCCGTACAGGACACGAGAGGTGCAAGCGTTTCTCATCCCTAGTCACCGGTGACGGATGAAACGCGTGTATCACCACCGGGGCCCTACTCGTCAGGACAGACACAGTTTTGGGCACGAAGCTGGGGTCTGTAAAGAGCGTGACCATCAGATCACCAGAAAACACCATCCCCTTGATGGTGAGTGCAGTGAGCTCACAACCCCTCGCTGCGGTGGTAAGTGCCAAGAGCACAGCAAGCTTAGCCGAGACATAACGCATGTCTGCCGTAGACATGGGTTCAAAGGGATCTTTCTCTAGTGCGCGCAGAACAAGGGAAGCATCCCAAGTTTCAGCTCTCGTAAGCTCCTTAGCTGAGAGCTTCTTAGCACCCAACAGGTACTGCGTCATGAGCGGGTGCGTGAAAACCGTGCTACCCTCGATCTTCCCCCCGGAAGAACGTGAGAGCCGATACACAGACTTTGACCGAGGAGAAAGACCATAGTCTATCACTCCTACAGACCTCCACAAAAGTCAGTATAGGGCCAATCCCTACTGACAAAGGGTCCATGTCGCGTTCAGCGCAAAATTGGTCAAATCGATTCCAGTACCCCTGGTACCTGGAATACGTGGAGTCTTTACGCGCCGCTAAGATGACACGAATCACTTGCGCACCAAGTCCCATAGCTAAGAGCCTGGCTTTGTAAGCATCCACGCCGCTAATCGGGAGCCTCCTATCCAGGGGCCCTCCCGTAGCAGGCCTCCTGCTTGCGTGAGCGCGTCCGCCCTCTCCGGGACGTCGAACCGCTCGCCTACTATCCAGGGCACTATTCGCGGAAACCACGGGGTGCTCGGTTCGTACGGGGCCACGAGAACTAACCGACCCCCTGTGCGCTCGAACTTGACCACCAGGTCTAGGAGGCACCTGCGCGGGGGGAATGCGTAAAGCATCTCCTCGGGCCATGGATCTAGTCCAAGCGCGTTGACCCCCAACGGCGCTAGGTCGGACGGGAGCATCGAGTACCAACGAGGGCACTTGTAATTGAGTTTCGATGCGAACAGATCCACTTGAGCTACCCCGAACCTCTCCCAGATCAGAGCCACTATGGCTGGGTTGAGGCTCCAATTGTCCGCATGCGGGCCGCCTCTCGAGAGGATGTCCGCTGCTTCGTTGTCCTTCCCAGGAACATGAAGCGCCCTGATTGATAGCGCGTTGCTGTTGACCCAAATCCAAATTTGCATGGCCAACTCTCTGCAACGCCTGGACTTCATACCGCCTTGGCGGTTGATGTAGGCCTTGGCCGTCATGCTGTCTGTCATTATCAGTATGTGACGGCCTACGAGATCCTGAGCGAAATGCTGGATAGCCAGCCAAATCGTCTCCGTCTTGCGCGCGTTGATGTGGACCTTCTCCCCAGACGGCCACACTCCTCGCGCTGTTTTGTAGCCAAGGATGGCCCCCCAACCCGAGAGGGACGCATCCGTATAAATCGTTACCTCGGGTCCCCTGGGGCCCATAGGGACCCCAGACATGTCCACGCAGACTGTTCCAGTGGTCTAGGTCCTGCGCTACCACGCGCGGGACCAGGATAAGATGGTTGTTGTACCGGCGTTCGTTGCCGTATTTCAAGAAGTGAACTGCGAACCACAATTGCAGTCTCCTCATGAACAACAGACCTAAAGGAACAACTTGGTGAGCCGATGCCAGAAGGCCCAGCAGCCTCCTGATCATCCGATAAGTGACATATGTCCCCGGGACGAAATGTGCTAACGTGGTCCTGGTGGAATGCCATCTCTCTTGTGTAAGGGTTGCGCGCATGGATACCGTATCCAAACTCAGACCCAGATACGTTGCCTGGTACGAAGGCCATGGCGCGCTCTTCTTTATGTTGATAGTGAAACCCATGTACTCCATGAATTCCATCAACTCCTGAGTATGGCGTATTGCTTGTTCCGGCGACCGGGCCAACACCAACAGGTCGTCTAGGAACCATGCCAAGCGCATACCTCTGTGCATCAATACTCCGAGCGCTGCTTTCACACACCTTGTGAATGTCAGAGGAGAGAGGCGATATCCGAACGGGAGGCATGTGTACTGGTAACACTGACCCCGGTAACAGAACCGAAGATACTTTCTGTGTCTTTCCGCAATCGGACAATGATAGAAAGCATCTTTTAGGTCGACCGAAGTTAGCCAATCGGACTGTGTCACCATTGACAGCAGAACCGGTGTGCGTAGCATTTTGAAACTGACCTTCTCTACATACTTTTTGAAGGGTTTCAAATCTAGGATTGGGCGCATGCCCCCATCCTTCTTCGGGACCAGAAAGTAACGGCTGTAAAACCCGTCTTCGCTTTCTAGGGGAGGAACCACTGTGATTGCCCCTTTCGAGAGTAACTCTGTGAGTTCGTTGTCTAGGATTTGTGCTTTTGCCACCGACCCCGGTTCCGTATGCACTATTCCCAAGTACGGGGGTACAATACCGTTCTCGAAAAGGATTTGGTGTCCGTGGGCTATCTGATCCAAAACAGAAGCCGACGGGACCAATTCCTTCCACCTGTGTAACATGCGTGACAGAGGTCTCGTTGCCTCCTGTACCTTGCTGTTCAGGTAGCGCGCGTAAGTTGCGCGTAAAGGGTCTGGGGAAGCCCCGCCCGCCATGCCCTGCATCCATGGGGGGGGCTTCGTCCTTGTAAAGGAGACCCAGATGGGGGAATTGGCGTTTTGAACCTTTCCAAATTACCATTTGACCCATCAGAGAGACTAAACATTGTCGCATCATGGTCCCCTCCCAGGGGCTCATTTGCGCTCATGTCATTATTATCCAATATTTCCAGCAGGGATGTTATTACATTGTTATCATCATCTTTACCTAAAGATTCAGACAGAAAATCAGACTTGCGTTTCAAACCTTTTAAAACGCAATCACCATCATCACCAACATAAAAACTTTTATTCACATTCACAACCTTTGGAATAGAACAAGTAGACTGTGCATCAGAAACCAAAATAAAAGGCGCAGTGTTTAGCCCTGCGCACGCTGTGTCCCCTGAACAAGCGTCTATATCGCCGGAGACGGCTCTGGAATCAGTCTGTTGGTGTGGGTCGTAACATCCTGCCGAAACACGTCAATTGGCAGCTCCCTTCTTGGAAGTGTCTCTGCTGTCCGGCTTGGCCGCCTTGGCCGCTGGATCTGTGGAAGACTGGGAGTTTGGACGTGAGCCCTGTCCACGCCCGCGCCCCACTTTACCACCTCTTTTTGGATAAGTCTCTCTCCATTTCTGCTTGCGCGCAGGCTTGTCCCCCTGCCCTGTGCCCACCGCGGGCTTAGGGGTAGGCGGGTTCTTCATCATCGGGAGAAGCTCCTTGTGCAAGGTTTAGCGCTCGGCCTGGGCGGCCTTGTATTTGCTGATAGTGTCCGGGGTCGTTCCAAACAGGCCCTGGTTCCCTGCGCAGGAGTGGGCCATCCACTCCTTGCAGAATTCCTCTTTTACCCCGGCTGTCTCTAGCCAGAGACGTCTGCGCGAAAGGGTGGAGGCAGCTGCGCTAGAACCAAACTCTAGAGCGATGGAATACAGCAGCGATCCCAGGGAGTCAGCTATGCGTTCCATTTCCAAGATGTACTCACAACCTGCTTCGCTGGCCACTACGTCACCGAACTCGGCCCCGTCGATACCTGCTGTAGCGATGGCGGCTTTGCTTTGCTCGACGTTTGATAGGCTGCAGAGCTTGCGCATGTACGCCGTTATCATCCCAGCCGTTGAGACGAGTCCAGCTGCGCGTGTACTGGCGTGCCATGCATCACACGCGTAACGATCCACCTGCTGGCCCCACTGCGAAGGGTGTTTGGGAGTATCGCGAGACCCCACCTTGGTGTTAGGGTTGAACGATAAAACGTCCCTCTCTGGTTGCGGAATTTTCCAGTCTTTGTAGTTGAGGTTCCTAACCTCGACTGCTAAGACATCAACCCCCTTCTGACTGAACTTTGAGGACGATTTAAGTAGCGGATCCGCCTCCGCCCGCTTAAACGCTCGTTCGATGTGAGGATAAGGTGGTAGAGTGGAGTCCCTGACCCTCTCTGCCATTCGTGGAAAATCGGCTACCACCGGATCTTGAGGATTGCCCGGCTCGGTAACGATGTCGGCAGACTTGACCGCTCGCGCGAACAGATCGCGGAAACTGGCGAGGAATGTTTCGGACCCACGTTGCATGGCGTCGCCATCTTTGTTTGGTTGAGACGAACTTGGCTGGTCGTCTTCCACGCCCTGATCGTCTACTTCCTCAGGCAGTGAATCCTCGGGTTCCGCACCCGCCGAATAACATGCCACGGATTCACCAGGGAGAGATAGGATCTCATTGATCCAGTCCTCTCTAACTATCCCGGATGGTGGGATAGCCTCTGGCTCCGGAGGGATGCTAATGCTAGCCGCCGTCCCGTGACTGTAGCTAGGAAGCATCGGAGGGATGTTGCTAGCCTCCGCCCCATGGCTATAGCTAGGTAGCACCATGCTAGCCGCCTCGTTAGCAGGTGCGAAGGGATCTGCAAGTCCCCATCTTTGATGGTACAGGGCAGCCCACCTTTGGCGCCCCGATCCTCTGATGGTTTTACAGAAATTGCAGTCGATCTCATTACGGTCTACATCCCTCAAGTAGCCCGTGTAGTGAACATGCGGGATATGGGAGACACAGTCCGGATGGGGGTCCCATTGGAGCGTCGCCGGTTTAACACACCCGCACCAAGCGTAGAATCCGGCCACATCGACCGGATTAACGAACATCTTGGCGATAAAAGGTAAGCTAACTATAAGTTAGTATCTAATATACCAGTATATCACTAGATTACTTGCGTATTTGCAGTTTTCCTCTTAGTCCCAGTGAGAGAGAAACAGCCATCGACCGATCTCATTTAGTTGGAGATGGAAAGAGGAATAGCGCTTCCGGTGGGCGTGCAAATACGGGGTCGGTGGGAGGACATATGACCACAGGGGGTCATATTGTCCGGGATTGGCACGGGGAATGCACCTCCATCGTTTTTCTTTTTTCCAGCGAGCTATTGTGGATGATGTCACAATGCAATAACCCTCTCAGCCATTTTGGAGTACGTGAAATGTAACCAAAGGTCCACTTTCCATAGCCACCAATTCGGGTGCATCTGGATTCAGAGATGCTGTAGTATCATCCAGGATCGTTCCTGTCCCCCTCGTTACACTGGAATCCTCCATGTCCAATTCCATTTTTGGTCCACTGTTCTGGGTTCTATGTCACAGTACAGCATTGTCTTCCTCCTCTATCTCTGGAGACACTGGAAGGAATCCACAAGGAAGCAAAAAGTCTCTGTGTAAGGTCCGCTCGCGTCCTTCACCCATTTCCGGTCTCACAACAAGGAATGGGCCCAGTTATTATGTTGTATTATGGCATGAAGTTAAAGGAAATTTGTATAATGATGATAATAATAATAATAATAATCATAATCATAATAACAGGTCCGTAGAAGTTCAACCCCTCCTCCATGTGGCACAGACGGGGCAACGCAAGTATGGCAAGGCAGCAATACAAGCAGCCAAAGGGGCTCTGATAAAAACAAAAGCCCCGAGATTCTAAAGTACCGGGTTGGCATCCAGCGGGGGTTAGCCTGCTTCATTGGCAGGAGAGGCTCTTTAACCTTGGTCGGTAACTCTCCTAGAGCTGGTATCTCGAAAAAAATACTGGTGGTTGTGCAACCTAAAATTCGCTAAAACTTTTATTATGGAAACTCGTATCACCAGATATTCATACCGCATCGGTCATCGCGCGGGTTACCAAGGACCGCGATCTTCAGTAAGGAACCAGGCTGAGATCGAAAAGTGTGCTACTGGAACAAACTCTACCCAAAAGGCACCTGAGGATCACCACACTGAGGACATTCCTCAAAGAGGCCTTCATATTGCACCATCTCAAAATCCCACTAAAGCCAGTCGACAGAAATGGTCTAGGGAAGAGTACAAAGAAGTTATGGAAGCCTTCTACATTGCTTCCTTCAACCCAAAAACATCGGTAATTCAAAGCACCTATGACATCTGGCATGCCAATAACCCCACAGACAGGCTAAATTTAGGTGCCAACAAACTTGCAAATGTCCGCCGTGATATCGTCAATGAGAAAAGACTAAGCGAAATGGAGCTGCAAGCCATCCAAGCAGGAGTAAAGCAGAGAGATGAGAATGTAAAACCTGATGAGAGGGATACAAACACAGATCCAGAGGAGCAAAATGAAGATAAGAATCACAAAAATGAGAGAACTGATAAGCCAAGTGACCAAAAACCACCGAACAAAGATGAACAAGATGAGAAAGTGAGCGCAATGAAAGAAAGCATCCTTGGAAAATACGAAATAGCCAAAGAAACCCCAATAGGCCAGAGACCACCAATTCCAAAGATAAAAAAGTGATCAGCACTCAAAATCAGCCATAGAAACAGCAAACAATGCCATCAACCAGATAAAAGACCAACTCCCAGAAGTGCTGTCCCTCACAGACATTAACCACCTTGCAACTGCCTCTGCCATCACTGAATCACTGGGCATCAAACAAAAGAGGAAGAACAGACCAAGAAAAGATAACCAACCAAAATGGAAAAAGAAAATTGAAAGTGAAATACGCAAAATTAGGGGAGACATATCTACACTAAATGAGATTAAAAACGAGAAACCAGTCAAAGAAAAACGAAAAAGAGCACTAATTAGGAACACACAACATCAAACAGAAACAGCAAATACTAACAGCCATTAAAAATTTGAAACAACAACTACAAGCAAAAGCCAATGAGTGAAAAGGTTCGATAAGAGACAAAAGTTCTTCTACCAGAACAAAACTTACAAAGAAAATGCAAAGAAATTCTATAGAGAACTAGGGAAAAGGTCCATTGAGGTCAAAGAACCCCCCTTAAATTGATGAAGTAGAGAACTTCTGGAGCAACATCTGGGAAAAACAAAAGAATTACAAAAAAAATGCTGAATGGATCGGCCAAATAGAAACAGAGAATATCCAAACCAACGAACAAGAGTGACCACAAAGAACCATAGAAGAAACAAAAACAGCAATACAGAAGTCCAGTAACTGGAAAGCCCCTGGTAATGACAGGATAGCGAACTTCTGGGTCAAGAACTTACCATCTTTACACCACAATCTGACAAACGCCTACAATGGATGCATCAGCAACCCAGAAACCTGCCCTGAATGGCTCACAACTGGTACCACCTACCTACTTTCCAAAACAGAAGACACCAAAAACCCTAAAAGCTATTGTCCCATCACATGTCTCCCTACAACCTACAAGATCTTAGCATCCATCATCACCGGGAGAGTCTACAAACACCTGGAAGAAAACAACCTACTTCCCATAGAACAAAAAGGGTGTCGAAAAAGGAGCTATGGCTAGAAAGACCAGCTTTTAATAAACAAGGCCATCATTAAGGAAGTAAAAACGAGGAAGAAAAATCTGACAACAGCCTGGATAGACTATAAGAAGGCGTTCGACTCCGTACCCCATGAGTGCATTCTAAAATGTCTTGACATCTACAAAGCATCAGCAAGCCTTATCCAGTTCCTAACAGCAAATATGGACCAGTGGAAAACAACCTACTTCCCATAGAACAAAAAGGGTGTCAAAAAGGAGCTATGGCTAGAAAGACCAGCTTTTAATAAACAAGGCCATCATTAAGGAAGTAAAAACGAGGAAGAAAAATTTGACAACAGCTTGGATAGACTATAAGAAGGCGTTTGACTCCGTACCCCATGAGTGCATTCTAAAATGTCTTGACATCTACAAAGTATCAGCAATCCTTATCCAGTTCCTAACAGCAAATATGGACCAGTGGAAAACAACCCTTGTTCTAAAATACACAGATGGGACGCTACGTTCAAGGCAGATCAACATCAATAGCAGCATATTTCAAGGCGACTCTCTTTCTCCTCTACTCTTTTGCATAGCTCTTACTCCACTATCCTCCCTCCTGAACAACACCAGCTATGGTTATACTACAGGTTCATTCACTATTAACCATCTAGTCTACATGGATGACCTGAAAACCTTTACCAAGAATGACCAAGAACAAACTGACGTTTTGACCATCGTAAAAGGCTTCAGTGGCGACATCAAAATGGAGTTCGGACTAGACAAATGTGCCAAAGCTACATTCAAAGAAGGAAAACTTACCACCACCAAAAACATCCAAATTGACCTAGACACCACCATCCAAGACCTAGAACAAGAAGGCACATACAAATACTTGGGAGTGAATGAAGGGGACGGGATACAACATGCCAAAATGAAAGAAAAGATCAGAAAGGAGTACTACCGAAGAATACAAATGGTAACAAAATCCCAACTCAGTGTATCCAACCGAATGGAAGCCATCAACATCCTGGCTACACCAGTCGTAACTTACAGCTTCAACATCGTCGACTGGAAACTAGAAGAGATCAGGAAACTAGCTAGAAATACAAGAAAAATACTCACCTTAGAGAGGATGCACCACCCAAAATCAGATGTGGATAGGATGTACCTCCCCAGAAACGAGGGTGGCAGGGGTCTAATCCAACTGGAAACTGCCTACAAAACAACAACAATAGGCCTAGATACTTACCTTAACACCAAAAATGACCCCCTTCTCATGATTGCTAGAGAGCATGAAAAACAAAACAAAAAGTACTCCATAGCTAACCAAGCCGCAATATTCAGAAGAGAGCTCCACCTCCCTGAAACACCACAATCAGAAAATGAAGCTCCAACCATCCACGCCCGAAAAGTCAAACAGAAAGCAAAGTGTCATGCCCAAGAACAAATGAAACAAAAATGGGAAGGGAAACAAATGCACGGGCAATACCCAAAAAGAGTAGGGGAGAAAGATGTAGACCAACATGACCAACCAATGGCTCAAAACTGCTAGGCTGAAATCCGAAACAGAGGGTTTTATCATCGCTGCCCAAGACCAGGCCATCAAGACTAATTACTCAAGGCACAGACCCAGCATGCAGGATATGTGGTCAATTCAAGGAAACCACTGACCATATCGTGGCAGGGTGCCCTGAGCTGGCCAAACCTGAATACCTACAAAGACACAACAAAGCCGCCACATACATGCACTGGAACATCTGCAAAGAATTCAACATCAACACAAAAGCAAAATGGTACGAGCATGAGCCCCAAACAGTAACAGAAAAAGACGACATCACAATCGTATGGGACATGCCAATACAGACAGATCGTGAGATCAAGGCCAACAGACCAGACATCATCATCAAGAACAAAAAAGAAAAAAGCTGCCAACTCATTGACATATCCATCCCGACTGAAAGGAACACCTCAGTAAAAGTAACTGAAAAACTGTCGAAATATAAAGACCTCGAAATAGAGATTGAACGAACGTGGGGAATGAAAACCACAACAATACCAGTAGTGATAGAGTCCTGGGACTTGTAAAAAAGGGATGGAGAAATACACCCAACAGATCCCGGGTAACATCAGAATAGAAGAACTACAGAAGATCGCACTACTTGGAACATCTCATATCCTAAGAAAGGCACTATCCATCAAATAGACTTCAACCTCATTCTAACCCTAAGCCCAAGGAATGGGCCCGGTTATTATGCTGTATTATGGCATGAGGTTAAAGGAAATTTGTATAATAATGATAATAATAATAGTTGTTGTTGTTGTTGTTGTTGTTGTGGTTATTATAATTTTTATTTTTTTTATCGTGAAGCACTTTGTGACTTTGTGAAAAGTGCTACACAAATAAACTTTGACTCACTCACTCACTCACTCACTCACTCACTCACTCATTCATTCACTTACTTAACTGTCCAAAATCCTGCATTGCTGCATTAAAATACATTATCACCTCATTCAAAAATGTTCTTGGCAAAGGTGGAACTGAAATGGCATCAGTAAATTATACCACCTAACTAGCATATTAGTTTGACTTAAGTTAACATGACAGCACATAATTATCATTTCGAGATTTAATGAATGGGATAGTAATGTCTTAATTAGATGGACATTTGATTTATTACAGCACACATTTTTTCCTTGTCTCTCTCTCATTTTGGTCTAAGGTGATCTGGCTAAACTGGCCTGTTTTAAAGGGCTGAGCAGCAGATAATTGGAATAAAATGGGTGAAGACAAGCCGAGTAATCTTTTTTTTCCCCTAATATTTCTGTAAGCGGGCTCTCCTGAAACAAATTCATCTATTTTCATTATAATTTGAGCCCCCCTCGGCTCTTGGAGCAGCAAGGAGACTACTGTGTTGTTGGAGGTGCCATGCTCTCCAGAACTCATCAACATTTTAAATTGAGAGGAAAAAACATACAGCTGGTCTATTACAGCTAACTGTCTGTAAGCATGACTTCATTATGCGTCAACATTACGGACAGTAGTTGCTTTTTCTGAAAAAAGTTGCACCATCACAACAAATATATTTACAGACTCATACTATTTTGGAGTACTGAATAGTGTTGTAGTATGTGGTTTTGGACACAGCCTACGTCTTTTCAATTCAATTTATTGTCAATAAAAACAATGTGCAAGCACATGTTAAAAATGAAATGATATACCAGCTGTTGAAAAGACAGTAGATATAGTTCTCTTCATGGTATAGCAACAAGATGCATGCGTTTACATACAAGCCATAGCTCAAAAGACCTGCAGGAGAAGAGGAGTTAGATGTTCACAGACAAGGTAAAGTAAAATTGCTATAGTTATATGTGTGCTATAAAGGAAACCTTAGAAGAAAGAAAAGAAAAGAAAGCCACTTTATTTTGTCATTGTACGGTTGTTTGGTTACAATTAAATTTGTTTTTTGTGTTTAACCCATCCTATTGTATAGGAGCAGTGGGCAGCTGTGGTGTAGTGCCTGGGGACCAACTCCAGTTCTTTTTCCTATTGCCTATGTCAAGATTCTCAAGATTCAAAGGTGGGCGGCACAGTGGTCCAGTGGTTAGCACTGTTGCCTCACAACAAGAAGGTCCTGGGTTCGAACCCTGGGCTGTCCCAGGTCCTTTCTGTGTGGAGTTTGCATGTTCTCCCTGTGTCTGTGTGGGTTTCCTTCCACCATCAAAAAGACATGCATGTTAGGGTTAATACTCCTGTCTGTGCCCCTGACCAAGGCAATGAAAGAAGAACTGGAGTTGGTCCCCAGGCACTGCAGCTGCCCACTGCTCCTATACAATAGGATGTGTTAAATGCATTGTAAGAATACAATTCATTGTAAGAATACAATGACAAAATAAAGTGGCTTTTTTATCCATCACATACTACATGTACAAGTGCAAAGAACAGTAAAAAAAATGTTTGGTAAACTGCGAAAACTGTGCAACAAAGGAAGTGGAACATCAATAAAATAAAATACACTAAAATTTAAAACAGTTAAAAATCCAGTTTTATCCCAATAAATATATATGGACAATGTGCAGTTATTATACAGATACAAGCGTGCAAATAGTCTGAGTAAAATGTGCATTTCCCTTATATTCCCCTCTATTTCCCGGGAAGTTTGGTGCGTGGTGGAAGACAACATGCAGAGAAAACAAGGCTTCTGGACAACTGATCTGGAAACCGAGTCATTCTCCCATGGCCATCACACTATGCAACCAAAACAGATGTTCAGTGTGAAGACACTGGAAGCTCAACAGCGAACAGGTCAAAATAAAGCATCGCTTCTATCCCCTTATAACTGTTGTAAATGGCTGCACACAGCACTTATTTTCAAGGATTTTTTTTGTATCATCTAAATCAATGTGTTTCTCAATCTCACAAAGAGATCATGTGATAATCAGTAAATCAACATGCAATTATGGAAATTTTAACTTTAATGCGATCGAGGACACTTTGGCATCAGTTATTACTGAATCTCCCCAATTTTTGCTCTACAATAAAACCTAAAATTGAACGACATAAAATCAGTCATTCTTATTAACATACATTTGTAGTACATTCTCATCAACAGTATTGCTTGCTAAATGCCAAAACTCATCTTATTGAACCTGTTTATTCATTTTATCACTGGTTTTGTCATTTTTTCCCTTTCTGAATAAATTTTAACAACTATAAAGGCTGACTGTTTTTCATGGTCTTATAGTTGTATGATGTCTGCCTAATGGAGGTATGTGTGTTTTATACGAGATGATGTTTAGAGAACAGCGAGTATCTTATAGACCCACCATGATGAAGAGGTGTTGTTGGGAGCAGCATAGGAGTAAACAGTTTTCATTATGGATGGTGTTTTAGTGTGCCTTTTTTTGTTGCCAATAGCCCCTGGCCCTTTAAAATGTCTCTGCATGGCCCTGCGCGCGCATGCGCGCACACACGCGCGCACGCACGCACACACACACACACATACACACACACACACACACACACACACACACACACACACACACACACTCCATATGTACCTACGGGCAATTTAGAAATTTAAATTCATCTACCATGCATGTCTTTAGAGCATGAGAGGGAAACAGAACATCAGGTGTGAACCCACTCGGTCTCTGGAAACATGACACAAAATGTAGGTAGTGAATAAAAAAAATAAAAATAAAATCAGATAAATATAAGTCAAGGATAGACTATATCTCCCGAGCCCATCGGGAACCACCACTATCGAAGTGACAACATAACTGCGCTATCGTATGAGATAGAAACAGTCTATCTATAATCTCATGGTGGGAGGATGCAGAGCTTGGCCATAAGTCAGAGACAGAGAACACAATGAGAGAACTCGAATGCTGCAGCGCTGGCTTGATACGATCCCAGGCTAAAATAAGAAGAGTCGCTGACGGGCAGAATATATATATACACCACCTGCAGAAGCAGATTAAAAGGATGGGCTTTTGGACAGGCGGGGGGAGGCTTTATCAATCATGTTATTGCTTTTCTGAAGGCCTTTCAAATGCCCAAGAGGATGACTCACAATATGACCAGCTAGTAATTCAGAGTTCAGTTTAAGCTTGAAGAAAAAAAATTTTTTTTAAAGGTACACTGCCCTGCTACCAAAATACAAAACACAGGATTGGAAGCTGCTTTCTCTCCCAAATTGATTGACACGCTTTTTATAAATGTGAGAAGACGGAGACAGACCAAAAATGAGTGTGGTCCAGATTCTGTGACAAGATCAGAAATCCTCCAAAAGGCGATTTTGTTGTCAAGCTGGTTGGTCTCAAAACAAAGTAAAGTTTGGCAGAAACCAACTAGGGGTTATGTTGGTTGGGGGGGGGGGCTTTATACATGAAAAATATAGGTCTTACAGGGGAAGTCAGAGAAAAAAGTGTGGCGGTGTAGCAGGAACAACATAAGAAAAAGTTCAAGACGGGCGAAAATCCTCTCAAGGCATTAAGGCATGAAGGTAAATATTGGTGATTATAAAATGATTGGCAGCCAGTGACCCACCACCACTCTGTGAGGTCCTGGCGGTATGAGGGCCAACTTGACAAGCACATGATAATTAACCTCACCTGATTTCAAGCAGAAAGCCAGCAGGCTGCCTCACCCATATATGTGCAAATGTTATTTCACAAGTCTGACAATGTCAACGGGTGAGGAAACTGAGGCGGCCCCACATTTTGTAATCAAAGCACATTGGAAAATCTTCCCTTTGGCCATTATGGGGTAGTAAAGTGGACAAGCAGGCATGGAGAAGCCGGCTGTGGAAGAAAAAGAGGTGAATATTTCAGCAAGCGTGGTTGCAGTCCTCCGATTCTCTTCATCTCTTACGGAGTCTTGCAATCAATGGGGAGAGGATGATTGACACAAATTATACCCTGCTGCACACAGAGAGGACGAGAGATACGTAATATTTATTCCCTCCACAACCTGCAACCACCAAATGTTTTAGTTAATCCTGTAAGCAGCAAGGTGCAATTATCAGAATTTCCCCACTTTAAACATACACAGAGCAACACACCTTCTGTTCCATGTGAATACAGATAGACAGAGGTTCAGAGGAGCTGATTTACAAAGCGTTTTCACCAAACACAGAATAATTTAATGCAATGAAAATGACGAAAAATGCTATTCAACACATTCCATGCAGGGAAATACTGATCTTTTCTCCTCAGGCAGATGATCTTAATCTTTCACAGTTGAACTTTGAAATTGAAATGAGCTGTGAAAAATTTAATGAGATGTGATTCCTCCATTTCTGATGAGAGAAAATCTTTACTATGGCATTTTTCTAAAAATACATAAATGAATAAATAAATAAAAGAAAATATAGGCCTAAAAGGGCTTCAGAGAAACCACTGCAGTTTTCAAATAGTTTGTCAATACTCAAGTGCTGGATGGTACCGGCATGTTGTTTGTGGATATGACGTGCAAAAAGAAAAACTTCCTCCAGCTGTAACTGCAAATAACTCAAATGCAATAAACATGTGTGGTTGTTTTAATCTATTTGGAATACCAGATTTGTCGTGCCACCTCAGAGCATTTAACTATAGGAAGTGTACTTTAATAGTTACAATTTAACCAATGTTAATCGAATTCTTAAAAAAAAAAAAAAGCTTTGTATGCAAACCAATGACGTGCGGTCAGGGTAGGCAGGGTTTAATCAAAATAACCATATAACAAATTCATAACAACACATCAAAATCTCACTCTAGTTACAAGTATCCTGTGTTATTACATATTTTTAATGATATCATCATGTCCTTGTCTTTTTTAAGTCCTTAAACTTCTTAGAGCGAAACGCCGTATAGCACACAAGCTCGCCTACTTTTTCAGTCAGAAGGGTAGGCTCTGCTTTTTTCAGGATTGCCGTTAACGTTGTGAAGCTCGGAGTTTGCGAATGCGTATTGCGTAGCTTAACGTAAAATCAACGGACGAGGAAAGGCACCGCTTATGGAGGGTGTGCAAGCCAATCAGAGCCATCAAGGTCAAGTCAAGTCAAGTCAATTTTATTTGTATAGCCTAATATCCAAAATTACAAATTTGCCTCAAGGGGCTTTACAGCGACACAACATCCTGTCCTTAGACCCTCATGTCACGTCAACTGTTTGTGTAGCTGAACTGAAGTTTTTAGTAATGGATATTACAAATCTATACAACATATGAATTGATGTTTATTGTTCATTTTTAGACCTATAGTTTGCATTGATATCTACTGTTCATTTTTACAAACCTACACAAATGTAGAGTTCACAAAGGTATGCTACTGTTCTTCCATTCATGCGGTTTTGCAGTTGTGTAGCTGAAATGAAGTGCAGCAAGTATTATTTATTATGTGTTTGTCACTTTGTGTTTTCTATGATCCTGGCTAAATGTGAAATTGAGTACTGTGAGTGACATGAATATATGGGTCATATATGGCTTTCCAAGTCACACTTTTTTCTTCTTTTTTTTTAACTTATAGTTTTGCCTTTTTTTTTCAGGCTGGCTCAAGGCATCATGCCACATTTTCTTTTCATTGATTGACAATGCATATTCCACTAATATATCAAAAACAGCCTTGAAAGTTTACCATTTTGAAGTTTACAGATTTGTGCAAGTCATCTCAGTTTGTCTTCCATTTCTACAAATCAGTGCAATTACTCATAAATAATATTTACTGTTCACTTTCACTATACAATTTTTGTTATTATGTTGATTCACTTTTTAAAATGTTTACAAGTTGTTATATTAGCTGAACTGGACTGGGATCTGATGGCACAGGAGAAGCATCGATGATGGATGCTATTATATTTACCTTCTCACCACTTGTCTCCTAATATGCTAATGTCACTTTGTATCTTATAAGTTTGCTTCTACATCATTTTGGGTTAAGCATGCCCTAAGTGACTGCTATTTTCACATGTATTGCCCAAAAATTTGCGTTTTTAATTGATCTATAGATGACCTCAATACATCTGATCTCAACATTCTGTCACCTCAGCACCCAGTTTATTTGCATGAATTCCCTCTCAATTCTGCTATCAGTCATTTTATTACACATCATAATACTGGAAATGAATTAATGAAATGGTACATAATTTAAATATAGCGGGGGGGGGGTTCCGAAAACTGTCAATGGTGTTGATAGAAGTGCTCAACTAATGAGGAGCGGAATATCAATATAGATGTAGGAAAAAAACTTTTAATATACAGTGTATCCGGAAAGTATTCACACCCCTTCACTTTCCCCACATTTTGTTATGTTACAGCCTTATCCCAAAATGGATTAAATTCCTTTTTTTCTCATCAATCTACACACAATACCCCATAATGACAAAGTGAAAAAGGTTTTGTAGAAATTTTTGCAAATTTATTAAAAATCAAAAACTGAAATATTGCATGTACATAAGTATTCACACCCTTTGCTATGACACTCAAAATTGAGCTCAGGTTCATCCTGTTTCCACCGATCATCCTTGAGATGTTTCTACATCTTGATTGGAGTTCACCTGTAGTAAACTCAAGTGATTGGACATGATTTGGAAAGGCACACACCTGTCTATATAAAGTCCCACTGTTGACGGTGCATGTCAGAGCAGAAACCAAGCCAGGAAGTCAAAGGAATTGTCTGTGGACCTCCGAGACAGGATTGTATCGAGGCACAGATCTGGGGAAGGGTACAAAAAAATTGTCTACAGCTTTGAAGGTCCCGAAGAGCACAGTGGTCTCCATCATTCGTAAATGGAAGAAGTTTGGATCCACCAGGACCTCTTCCTAGAGTTGGCCGCCGAGCCAAACTGAGCAATCGGGGGAGAAGGGCCTTGGTCAGGGAGGTGACCAAGAACCCGATGGTCACTCTGACAGAGCTCCAGCATTCCTCTGTGGAGATGGGAGAACCTTCCAGAAGGACAACCATCTCTGCAGCACTCCACCAATCAGGCTTTTTTGGTAGAGTGGCCAGACGGAAGCCTCTGCTCAGTAAAAGGCACATGACAGCCCGCTTGGAGCTTGCCAGAAAGCACCTAAAGGACTCTCAGACCATGAGAAACAAGATTCTCTGGTCTGATGAAACCAAGATTGAACTTTTTGGCCTGAACGCCAAACGTCACGTCTGGAGGAAACCAGGCACCTCTCATCACCTTGCTAATACCATCCCTACAGTGAAGCATGGTGGTGGCAGCATCATGCTGTGGGGATGTTTTTCAGCGGCAGGAACTGCGAGACTAGTCAGGATCGAGGGAAAGATGAACGGAGCAAAGTACAGAGAGATCCTTGATGAAAACCTGCTCCAGAGCGCTCAGGACCTAAGACTGGGGCGAAGGTTTACCTTTCAACACGACAATGACCCTAAGCACACAGCCAAGACAACGAAGGAGTGGCTTCGGGACAAGTCTGTGAATGTCCTTGAGTGGCCCAGCCAGAGCCCAGACTTGAACCCCATTGAACATCTCTGGAAAGACCTGAAAATAGCTGTGCAGTGACGCTCCCCATCTAACCTTCCAGAACTTGAGAGGATCTGCATAGAAGAATGGGAGAAATACCCCAAATATAGGTGTGCCAAGCTTGTAGCTTCATACCTAAGAAGACTTGAGGCTGTAATCGCCGCCAAGGGTGCCTCAACCAAGTACTGAGTAAAGGGTGTGAATACTTACGTATGTGCAATATTTCAGTTTTTTATTTTTAATAAATTTGCAAAAATTTCTACAAAACCTTTTTTGCTTTGTCATTATGGGGTATTGTGTGTAGATTGATGAGAAAAAATGGGATTTAATCCATTTTGGAATAAGGCTGTAACATAACAAAATGTGGGGAAAGTGAAGGGGTGTGAATACTTTCCAGATGCACTGTATAGCAGTACAAGCTTGTTTCATGCGTGGTGCACTCAATTTTAATAATGCTTTTTCAAAACAAGCCCCAGTCCCTTACCTCATTGGTTGTAATGTTTTCTACCCCACCATTGTTTGTTGTGCATCGTAACTACCTACCTCACTGGTTGTTACAGTTTAAATGTTTTCTCCTCTGATTGGTTGCTGTCTACCGAAATTAGGGGCGTGACGCTGGGCAATGTAAACTGTTGTGGTGACCCACATCTATATAACTAGAGACATTCACCTAAGAGAGAATGCACTTCCGCTTCCGGTCCAGAGAGTTCAGTGTCGTTGTCGAATATATGACATGTAAAGTTGGAGCTAGTAAACTACCTGGACTACGTCTACTCTCACGTCTCCTGTCTCGTTGTTTTCTAACTCCACATTGGTGACCCCGACGTGATCGAACAACTAATACGAGTATGTTTGACAACGACGACGCCGGTGCTAACAACATGGCTATTGCTAACGCTAGCATTTACACCGCTACTGTGAAGCTACCCGACTTTTGGCAGCATAATCCACGGCCGTGGTTTCAACATGTGGAAGCCCAGTTCCAGCTGAGAGGGATAACGCAGGATGCAACGCAGTACTTCCACGTAGTGGCGGCGTTAGACGCATCGACAACGGCGCGAGCAATGACACTGTTGGAAGCTCCGCCAGCTGCTGGCAAGTACGATGCTATAAAGACATTCCTCCTGAGACTATTTGAACTGTCGGAGCTGGAGAAGGCAGACCGTTTACTGTCCCCGAATGGCCTCGGCGACGGCAAACCGTCTGATTTAATGGAAAAAATGCTGTCTGTGCTGGGATCGGCTGATCCGGCCTTTCTTTTCACACACATTTTTCTGAGGCAGCTCCCCGCACCTGTACGCACAGCACTGGCCAGTTCTCCTCTCGCCGCCTCCAAGGACTACCGTTCTCTGGCTGCTGAAGCAGACAGGGTTTTCCTGGCCAACCGGCAACAGTTTGTGCATGCCCTGCTACCCCACCAGACCGCCCCACCACCACCTGTGTACAACTATATGGACACCGCGGCTGCGGTGACAGCCCGCCGCCAACCTGACGACGGGCTCTGTTATTACCATGCCAGGTTTGGGGCAAAAGCAAAACGGTGTCGCAAACCCTGCAGTTACAGGGTTCAGGGAAACGCCAAGGCCGGCGCTCGTTAACGGCTATGGGCGCCGGCCGTGACTGCAAGCTGTTGTTCATCAGAGACTCCTTGTCGGGCCGGCGGCTGCTGGTTGACTCTGGCGCTCAACGCAGCATACTACCAGCACAAGCTGTGGACACGATGACCGACAGTCACGGCCCCCAGATGGACGCCGCCAACGGCACGTCCATTCGGACGTACGGTATCAGACATGTGGACGTGTGTTTTGGCGGCCGACGTTTCGGCTGGGACTTTGTGATGGCTGCTGTATCCACCCCGCTCCTAGGTGCGGATTTCCTCTGTGCTTTCAACCTGCTGGTGGATGTTAAAAACTGTCGCGTGATTGATGCCGTCTCTTTTGCGTCATACCCCTGCACGCTTGGGGGCGCTGGAGCGCTGTGCCTCGCTAACACACTCTCCACCGGGGATCCATACCAACGCCTGCTCGCAAATTTCCCCGAGCTGACCACACCCACCTTCTCCTCGGCGGTGGCCAAGCACGGCGTGGAACATCATATCACCACAGTGGGCCCCCCAGTTTACGCCCGGGCCCGACGCCTCAACTCGGCCAAGCTCGCAATAGCCAGGGAGGAGTTTTCGACTATGGAGCGCCTCGGCATTGTCCGCCGTTCTGACAGCCCGTGGGCTTCCCCTCTTCACATGGTTACTAAGGCCGACGGGGGTTGGCGCCCGTGCGGGGACTACCGTCGCCTAAACAATGCCACGACCCCCGACCGGTACCCCATACCGCACATACAAGATTTCTCTACCCACCTGGCGGGCGCTGCCATCTATTCCAAAATCGACTTAGTGCGGGGGTATCACCAAGTGCCGGTCCACCCACTGGATGTCCCAAAAACGGCTGTCATCACACCCTTTGGGCTCTTTGAGTTTTTACGTATGCCTTTCGGCCTTAAAGGGGCGGCGCAGACGTTTCAGCGCCTTATGGATTCTGTGCTCCGTGACATGCCATTTTTGTTTGTGTACTTAGACGACATCCTCGTGGCCAGCGCGTCGGCGGAGGAACACATGACGCACCTCAGACAGCTGTTTGACAGGCTCAGCGAACACGGCCTCATCATCAACCCAGCTAAGTGTCAGTTCGGGGAGTCGTCCATCACCTTCCTCGGGCACCACATCACTCCACAGGGGGCCGTTCCCCTCCCTGCCAGGGTTGAGGCTGTCACCATGTTCCCCCGCCCCCGCACTGTACAGTCGCTGCAGGAATTCCTGGGCATGGTGAACTTTTATAACCGTTTCCTGCCCCGTGCCGCCCACATCATGCGTCCCCTGTATGAGGCCCTGCGGGGTAAGAAGTCTAAGGACGAGCTGGACTGGTCTTCGGGGATGGACGAGGCTTTTGTGGCCGCCAAGACCGCGCTGGCCAACGCTGCGCTGCTAGCTCACCCGTCGCCTGCCGCCCCCATAGCCCTTACAACGGATGCCTCCGACTACGCCGTGGGGGCCGTGTGTGAGCAGTGGGTGGGGGGGGGCTGGCAGCCGTTGGCGTTCTTCAGTAAACAACTCCGTGAGAGCGAGCGCAAATACAGCACCTTTGATAGGGAACTACTGGGTCTCTTCCTCGCAACCAGACACTTTAGGTTCCTATTGGAGGGCCGACAGTTCACCGCTTTCGTGGACCACAAACCGCTGACGTTCTGTATGGCCAAAACCTCAGAACCGTGGTCTGGGCGTCAGCAGCGTCATCTCGCGGCGGTTTCCGAGTTTACCACGGACATACAACACGTGTCGGGCAAGGATAACTCCGTCACCGACTGCCTTTCACGGGCGGTTGTTAACGCCGTTCACTTGGGACTCGACTACGCCGCTATGGCAGCGGACCAAGCCAAGGACGCGACCGTTCAAGACTACCGGTCGACCCCTACGGCGCTACGGCTGGAGGACGTGACGTTCGACGCGGCCAACACCACCCTCCTCTGTGACATCTCCACCGGTCAACCGCGCCCCCTGGTGCCTACTTCCTGGCGGCGCCGAGTTTTCGACACCGTCCACGGCCTTTCCCACCCGGGAGTGAAGGCCTCGACCAAATTGGTGAGCGTCAAGTTTGTTTGGCCTGGGCTCCGTAAGGATGTTAGAGCCTGGGCCGGCTCTTGTGTGGCGTGCCAACGCGCCAAGGTGCACCGCCATACCAAGGCCCCTTTGGCGCCGTTTGTGGTTCCAGAGAGGCGGTTTGACCACGTCAATGTTGACCTGGTGGGTCCCCTGCCCCCCTCCCGTGGTTATACGTTCCTCCTCACTATTGTGGACAGGGCCACCAGGTGGCCAGAGGCTATTCCCTTGTCCTCCACGACGGCAGCAGAGGTAGCACGGGCGTTCATCGGCTGCTGGGTGGCCCGTTTCGGCACACCGGGTGACATCACGAGCGACCGGGGCTCCCAGTTTACCTCGGAGCTCTGGACGGCGGTCGCTGAGCACCTGGGGATGAAGATCCACCGCACTACGGCGTACAACCCGCAGAGCAACAGACTTTGTGAGCGGTTCCATCGGGACATGAAAGCCGCTCTGCGGGCAAGCCTCACTGGCTGCGACTGGATGGACCGGCTCCCATGGGTCATGCTCGGCCTGCGTTCGGCCCCGAAGGAAGACCTCCAGACCTCCTCCGCTGAGCTGGTGTATGGCCAGCCCCTGCGAGTTCCGGGGGAGTTTCTTCCGGATGCTACGACTCCCTGGTCGGCCGCCTCTCACCTCAGTGCGTCCCGGAGCGCTGCCGGTGCCTTCGCTCCCGTTCCGATGTCTCAACACTGCCTCCCCCGGTCCTACGTCCCCAAGGATCTGCCATCGGCGAGGTACGTCTTCATTAGGCACGACAGCCATCGGTCCCCGCTGCAGCCCCCATACGACGGGCCCTTCCGCGTCCTGGAGGCGGGGGATAAGAACTTTGTGGTGGACATGGGGGGCAGGCCGGAGCGGGTCGCTATAGACCGTCTCAAGCCTGCTCACTTGGACATTGGGGAGCCAATGCAATTGGCCCTACCCCCGCGGCGGGGACGCCCTCCTAGGTCGGCCCCGGCACCTGCCTCTGTTCCTGCTTCGGCCCCGCCTATGGCCCGGGTTTCGGCCCCATCTGTTTCCCCTCCTGTGAAGCGCAGCCGTTATGGCCGCAGGGTCCACCCCCCGACTCATCACTTGTTTTCCCCGTGACTTTGCACTATGTCATTGACTGTTCTGTTGTAGAGTCTATTTTTATGTTCATGAGTTGCGCTTTTGCTGTTTTGCATTGTTTTGTGTAGGTGAATTCTGGGGGGGCCTGTGTGGTGACCCACATCTATATAACTAGAGACATTCACCTAAGAGAGAATGCACTTCCGCTTCCGGTCCAGAGAGTTCAGTGTCGTTGTCGAATATATGACATGTAAAGTTGGAGCTAGTAAACTACCTGGACTACGTCTACTCTCACGTCTCCTGTCTCGTTGTTTTCTAACTCCACACTGTGTATTTTTCTTTGTTGAATCACATTAGCAGCTGATGAGGGCACGACGCATGAAACAAGCTTGTCCTGCTATGTATTACGTTTTTTTCCTACATCTATATTGATAATTTAAATATATGTATTTGCATATTTTACATATATCAAATTGCATATTTTACCACAAATGTTGTTTCTTTGTGTTGTGATTGTGTTCTTTTCAGGTAATGTTTCCACAATATTTACATATAGCATCTCATAACTGCTGTTTGTAGTGACCGCAGTGAAATCCACAATGGTTTGAGAGCTCTAAGGAAAGGTAGTGGTGTTACTTAAGTCATTTCACAGCTATAAAAAACCATATAAAACAAGGAAAAAAGTACTTTTATATATACTTTGCCAATATTTTTGTTTAGGTTTTCATTTGGAATGTAGTTCAGCCGGGGGGGTACAATATTCTAGAATTCTGTGGCGGTTGGAGGAATGAAGAAGGACCAAATTGTTAAAAAACATCAGCGAGCACAAAAGGATGTAATTTGGGTTTGTGAATGCCCACTGCCTACCCAGCCACTGACCTCACCGCACATCACTGATGCACACACATAATGGACCGGTGTGCAAAAAAGGATCTATTAATTCATATGTGTCTGTACCTGGGCTTGCTTACCATTTGTGCATTCACCAAGTAAGACAAGCATTATCTGTGCCAGATGATGGCAGAAAGTTTTATATAGCAATAATAACCTGTAAATTGAGAGAACTGTCTGTAAATAGCCTATTTGGTAGCTGTTGGAAATAGTTTGTGAAATGGCTGGCTACCAACTAGCTACCAAATTAGCTTGTTTCCCTTTATCCTGCAATTCGTTTGTTTGAAATCCATACTATATTTTTTATCTTTGTCCCTTTTCAACACATGACATTCACTGTATTGTGATTGTGACATTGTCCATCATCCAAAGTGCACTACACTGCACACACACGCTTGCTTGCTGGTAGTCCATCGAGTCCAATGATGACACCCCTCCTCATTAACGATGTGTTCTTTGATGACTGTAGAGTCAAATTCCTGATCCACAAGTTTTATTGCACGTTGGGCATATGAAGTCTGAGTTAGTGGGGGCAGGCATGGTTGTGTGTCTCCTCATTCTTTTCTGTTGTTTTTTCACATTCCTCTCCATTTCTAGCTGTTCTATACCTCTGTGGCAGATCTCCTGCCAGTTGGAACAGTTGATGGCAGCTTGCTCCAGTCTCAAGAGGTCGATACAATACTTCTTCAGTGATGATTTTAGCTGGTCTTTGCATCACTTCTTCTGACCACCTGTGTACTGGCGGGCCCAGATGAAGCTGTCCATACAGGACTTGATGTGGCAAGTGTTCTTTAAGCATCCTGATGACATGCCCAAGCCAGCGCAGTTGGTGTTCAGTGACCGTGGCTTCTATGCTCTTGCAGTTTGTCCTAGCAAGAATCTCAGCATGAGGAACACAGTCATGCCATGTGATCCCCATGTTTCCCTGCAGACACCTTATGTGGAACTGCTCCTGCAACTTTAGGTGGTGGCTGTATGTGACCCAGGCTTCACAGCTGTATAGGAGAGTTGTGTTGCAGACGGCTTTGTAAATGGTAATTTTGGTGTGCAGGTGTAGGTGTTTGTTTTGGAAGACCTTACATCGGAGCTTGCCGAAGGCTACAGAGGCTTGTTTGATTCTATTATGAGTTTCGTGATTAGTGTTACAGCCCTCAGAAAGGATGCTGCCCAGGTATTTAAAAGTAACAGAGTGGTTGGTGTTCTATAGTGAAGACAGGCATAGTGGGTGGGGGGCTGGACCTCTATTGACATAACACCTCAGTCTTGGTGGTGTTGGCTGATAGACCCGGCCTGCTGTAGACATTCCCAGCTGCGGCAAGGATGGTTTGCAGGTCTTCTGATGTGTGAGCTACAAGAGTGCAGTCATCAGCGTACTGCGGCTGAAGAACCTGCACTGCAAACAGCTTGGTGGTTGCCTGAAACCTTCTGATGTTGAAGAGGTTTCCATCAAGCCTAAAGCCTATTGTGATCCCACTACTGTCTTCCAGATCTTTATGAAAAAGTTTTGTGACACATAGGAGGTAAATGTTGAAGAGTACCGGTACCAGGACACACCCCTGCCTCACTCCAGTGCATACATTAAAGGGTGCTAATTCCTGTTCTCCTATGGCCCCCCGTGCCACCATCCCATCATGGAACTGTGATGGAATGTTCACAAATTTGCTTGGACAGCCAAAATTTCTCAGGATTTTCCAAAGTAGGTCTCGATTCACAGTGTCAAAAGCTTTTTAGAAGTTGACAAAAGCCATGAAAAGGTCCTGATGTAGTTTGCAGCACTTTTCTTGTAGCTGTCTTACTATGAAAATAATATCCATATCCATAATCCTTTCCCCAGTACTCCTGTTCTTCTTGAAACCACACTGTGACTCTGGCAGCAGATGTTCTGCCAAGTGCATCACCATCCTGCATAGCATGACCTTTACTAGGACCTTGCCTGTAACAGCTAGTAGGGATATGCCATGATTGCTTCCGCAGATGGACTTGTCATGCCTGTTTTTGTACAGGGTGAAAATTCTAGCATCCCTCCATTGTTGAGGGACACTCTCCTGGTCCCAGACCTGCAGTATGTACTGATAAATCATTCTGGTGCACAAATATCCTCCTTGTTTTAGGTGTTCTGCTGTGATACCATCATTGCTAGGAGACTTATTTTTCTTGAGGGAGTTGATGGCTGCAAGTACTTCTTGAAAAGCTGGTGAGTGGTCAAAGTCTGGGATGGGTGGATGAATTGGCAGCTCTTCCAGGATGGATTGGTGAGTTGGTGAGTGCTGGTTAAGTAGGGCTGCAAAATATTCAGCCCACATTGCTAGGATCCACGTTTGGTCTTTCAGGGTTGTCAGTCCATCTGCTGATTTTAAGGATGTGATAGAACAGCTCCTAGGGCCAATATAGTCTTTATAGAATTGTAGAAGTTGAGCATATCATTTCTGTTAGCATATGATTGAATCTCGTGAGCTTTTTTCATTCACCATGTATTTTGCAGAGTGCACACGGTTGTTTGTACCTCCTTATGTGCTGTTTGCCACTGCTGCCAAAAGATGGCAGATGCAGGGCAGTTGAGAGTAGCCCTGTGTGCCCTACGCATGGTTTCCAGCAGGGATGTGATGGTGTCAAGAGTTCTCGTTGAACCAGTCCTGATGTTTTCTGGCTCTGTAGCCTATAGTCGATTACAGCTTGATGTAGCAATGAGGTTAGGGAGGTCCATTTCTGATCCATGTAATTGTCAGAACTCAGAATGGCCTCAAACTAGTGCCATCATGCATACAGAGCAACAGAATGCATTCTGTGCTGGAGCTAACTTCAATTTAGAACAGTTCAGTTGCTTTTTTGTGGGATTCTTGAGACGGTGTGGGGGGTGCACTTTGATGTGGAGCTTAGTCATGATAAAGCAGTGATCCGTCCAGCATTCTGCACCCATGGCCCAGGTCAGCAAGACATCACTAGTGTCTGTATGTCTTGTTATGATATAATCAATCAGGTGCCAGTGTTAAGATCGTGGGTGCATCCAGGATGTTTTGTATTTGGTCTTCTGCTGAAACAGTGTGTTCGCAATGGTGAGGTAATGCTCTGCACAAAGTGTTAGCAGCCTCAGACCATTTGCATTAACCTGACCAACTCCATGCCTACCCAGTACTCCACTCCATATACCATTATTCCTTCCTACCCTAGCAGTAAAGTCTCCCAGAAGAAGGATCTCGTCCTTTTTTGGGATATGATGAAGGGCTTCATCTAGTTGCTGGTAGAAGCTGCCCCTCACACCATTGCCAGACGGTACTGTTGGCGCATATGCACTTAACAGAGTGGCATAGCATGCCTTTGCTAGGGGGATACGGAGGGTCATTAGCTGCTCACTTAGGCTGGTGGGTACTTCAGCGAGGCTGGGTAGAATGCTGTTCTTGATTGCCAGTCCAACACCATGCTGATGTTGTCTGCCACGAGGATAGCCTCTCCAGAAAAAGGCATACCTTCCTCCTTCCTCTCTCAGGGAGCCTTCACCCAGGAGCCTGGTTTCACTTAGAGCAGCGATGTCCACGTTGTAGCATCTCAGTTCCTCAACAATCAGTGCGGTCCTTTGATGTGGTCTGTTGCCATCATTATCAAGGAGAGTCCTAACATTCCATGTTGCAAATTTGAATGGGGTAATTTTCTTGTTTTTACCACAAGATGGAATTCCCAGTAGGTGCGGTAACCTACCCAGGAGGTTGGTTGAGTGGACAATTTTTAGGCCAACTTTTCTAAGCCTTTTCTAGGCCACTCCCCAATTGGGGTGAGCAGTGTGATCCCTAAATAGGGCTGCTCAGTCACATGGGGGACTACTGAAAGCAGCTGCCACTCAATCCCAGCTGCTAGCAACCATATATCCCGTGCTGCTGATGTGCAGGGCTCTGACTACGAGCTCCCAGGCCAATTCTACCCTGTGCCCATTGCCAGACACCCCAACGCCACCAGACTTCCACTGGATATAATGCCGGATATTGTACACCATGCTCAGAGGTGGAGACCTACACAAGGAGGTTTTTAGAGAGCCACAGGGGGTGCGCAGTCCTCAGTGGCACTGTCTTTGCCATGACAGGTTGGTCCTGGTGGCAAGAGCTTGCTTACACACACACACACACACACACACACACCAGCATATATAAACAAATACATTAATGCATACAAACACCCTGTACCTGTACATCGTATAAGCATGTCAATTTGACAAGTCATCCTCGAAAATATGGATGAATGGCATTTTGAAATGGGAGAATTACTTTGCCTGGGCAATTGTGTCATTGGCAGGACTACTATATATATACGTGTATATACATGTATATACGTGTATACGTGTGTATATATGTGTGTGTGTATACGTATGTATATATAAATATATTGTGTGTATACACACACATCTATATATATATACATATATATATATACGTGTATATATATATATATATAGAGAGAGAGAGAGAGAGAGAGAGAGAGAGAGAGAGAGAGAGAGAGAGAGAGAGAGAGAGAGAGAGAGAGAGAGAGAGAGAGAGAGTGTGTGTGTGTGTGTGTGTGTGTGTCTGTGTATATATATATACATATCTCTCTCTCTCTCTCTCACACACACACATATACACTCACTGGCCACTTTATTAGGTACACCTTGCTAGTACCGGGTTGGACCCCCTGTTGCCTTCAGAACTGCCTTAATCCTTCGTGGCATAGATTCAACAAGGTACTGGAAACATTCCTCAGAGAGTTTGGTCCATATTGACATGATAGCATCACACAGTTGCTGCAGATTTGTCGGCTGCACATCCATGATGCGAATCTCCCGGTCCACCACATCCCAAAGGTGCTCTATTGGATTGAGATCTGGTGACTGTGGAGGCCATTTGAGTACAGTGAACTCATTGTCATGTTCAAGAAACCAGTCTGAGATGATTCGAGCTTTATGATATGGCGCGTTATCCTGCTGGAAGTAGCCATCAGAAGATGGGAACACTGTGGTCATAAAGGGATGGACATGGTCAGCAACAATACTCAGGTGGGCTGTGGCGTTGACACGATGCTCAACTGGTACTAAGGGGCCCAAAGTGTGCCAAGAAAATATCCCCCACACCATTACACCACCACCACCAGCCTGAACCGTTGATACAAGGCAGGATGGATCCATGCTTTCATGTTGTTGACACCAAATTCTGACCCTACCATCCGAATGTCGCAGCAGAAATCGAGACTCATCAGACCAGGCAACGTTTTTCCAATCTTCTATTGTCCAATTTTGGTGAGCCTGTGCGAATTGTAGCCTCAGTTTCCTGTTCTTAGCTGACAGGAGTGGCACCCGGTGTGGTCTTCTGCTGCTGTAGCCCATCTGCCTCAAGGTTCAACGTGTTGTGCGTTCAGAGATGCTCTTCTGCATACCTCAGTTGTAATGAGTGGTTATTTGAGTTACTGTTGCCTTTCTATCAGCTCGAACCAGTCTGGCCATTCTCCTCTGACCTCTAGCATCAACAAGGCATTTTCGCCCACAGAACTGCCGCTCACTGGATATTTTCTCTTTTTTGGACCATTCTCTGTAAACCCTAGAGATGGTTGTGCGTGAAAATCCCAGTAGATCAGCAGTTTCTGAAATACTCAGACCAGCCCGTCTGGCACCAACAACCATGCCACGTTCAAAGTCACTTAAATCACCTTTCTTCCCCATTCTGATGCTCGGTTTGAACTGCAGCAGATCGTCTTGACCATGTCTACATGCCTAAATGCATTGAGTTGCTGCCATGTGATTGGCTGATTAGAAATTTGCGTTAACGAGCAGTTGGACAGGTGTGCCTAATAAAGTGGCCGGTGAGTGTATATGACAGGTGCATTAACATGAAAAGCTATTGTGTTTTGAACATGAAAATCCCACTAAAGCTCCACGGGATTTTATTTCTCCTCCTGAGGTTGCAAACATCTTTTCACCCGAGAGAACCAAGCATGAAATATGAAACATGTTTCAATCTATCACTGTCACTCACTGAACGCAAGTCCTATGTGAACAGCACAGTAAGAGTAGTCATCCTTTGGAGGTTCTGACAGCAGAAATTAAGCCACATACATAATGGCACAAAAGCATGCAAGCCGTCCTTATTTCTTACAATTTTTTAAAATCTCTCTCATTTCTCAGGTCTCCACAACTGCTGTATAATTTTCATGTTTTACCCTTACTCCCTCCTTTCTCCTCCCTCTGTGGAGGCTTATTTGTTTGCCACCTCTGTCCACAATCCTCTCTTCCCTCCGCTTTCAGCACAGACTGGGAGATTAGCGCCCCGCATCCTAAAGCAACAGAGGGAACAGGAAAATAGACTACATGCTGAGAGAATGGGTGAGCAGGGAGTCATGCATGCAGGGAGACAAAGTCTACACTGGCACAAACCAATGAATGCTTTCACTCATCAACAGACAATACACTTTCTCAGCCATGCAATCTTTTAAGTCCAATCTTTTAATTACAGCAGCTGCTCCAGAGGGTGGCCTTGTGATTTAGCACCAAAGAGTGAATATGCTATTGTATGTGGGTATGGTCTGTAGGGAACCAAAACCGCTTGTTGTGGGGTGGAAAGAGGTGGCCCGTGTAGGACTGCACACAACCTACAGCCTCTGTGTGTGTGTGTGTGTGTGTGTGCGTGCGCGTGCGTGTGTGTGTGTGTGTGTGTGTGTGTGTCTCCCTCTCGCTCTCTTCCTGTCAGTAGCACCCAGATAATGTAGTGGCCCTGGAGCTGCTGTTCCACAGCAGATGCTCCATCATTGTGCAATCCCACAAGAGACACGGAGATAAAAATACAGCTCTTTATTTTCCTCATGTTGCCTGTGAGCTTAAAAGGTCCTCTGTTTGATGATTCATCCTGAAAAAAAGTTCTAAGAAGAAGAAAATTTAAGTATTTCTATTTGCATATTATTCACAACGCTTTCAGCTCCAACTCTTATCCAGAGGGAGAAGAGTTGAAGCCAAAAGTACAATAAAATGAGTATAAATTCCAGTGTCGCAAAAAAAGTAAAATTAGTCTTCGTTACATTTGGATATGAACTGCAATCGTGGAGACATTTATTTTTCCATCTGTGTCACATTTATTTGTGTGACAAATAAATGTGACACAAATGTGACATCCACAAAGGCAACATCAACCTCATTTAAAAGATCTTAAAATGCACACAGAAACAGTATCGACTGGAAAAACCAACTGCACAGCCTTTTTTCAGGAAGGTTCACGTGTGGCTAGCTAGCCCCGTAAACAAAAGACACAGGCTGAGGCCGCATAAAAAATAGTGTCAGTCCATTCCCAGAACCCAAAGGGACAACAGCATATTTCGGGGTTTCCAGCGTAGCTGCTGGCAGCTCGCTTCCGTTTCCTATGAAGACTTCCTCTTCCATGTGCCCATCATCGTTTACAGTCAGATTAGCAATTTGAGATGTGAGAATGGAGTTGGAGTTAAGAGACAACGTCTACGACCGGATTGTTTCACGCAAACATCGATACTTTTTGTGGGTGTTTTAGGTCCACACGACATTTCAGCCAGTGCATTCCACCTCTTTCGCTCCCCACACAGACTGTTACCAACATGCAACCAAAGCATGTTTCTGTAGAAATCGCCACCTACTCAAAGGTGATTGGTCAGTACTACTCCAACTAAAACGGCAACGGAAATGGTGTGTGTGTGTGTGTGTGTGTGTGTGTGTGTGTGTGTATGTATGTATATATATATATATATATATATTCTCAATTCAATTCAATTCAAAACTCAAAACTTTATTGCAGACTCAGGGTCTTCAACAGAAAAAGACAAATAGGTAAAAGACAAACCCCAGACAATACAGACAATACAAAGAGTAAACACAATAAAATAACATAAATGGAACAAATTGGTGTCTTATAAGAAGGCAGCTATACCAGTGGTCCCACTGCCAGGATTGGTAGCGTGTGGTACTGAATCTTATATTAGTTAAACCCTTGATAATTACATTATGAGCACTTTTCCTATCGTTGAGTGTTTCTTTTAACAAGGAGTGCTCAACAAATAAGAAGTAAAATAGTCAAGTGATTCAAGTAAATTCTTTATGAGACAGTAGAAGCCTGTTTCATGCCGTAAGCAATCATCAGCTGTCAGTCGTTGCTTATGGCATGAAACAGGCTTATACTGTCTCATAAAGAATTTAGTTGACTCGCTGGATTTCATATATATATATATATATATATATATATATATATATATATATATATATATATATATATATATATACACTACCGTTCAAAAGTTTGGGATCACCCAAACAATTTTGTGTTTTCCATGAAAAGTCACACTTATTCACCACCATATGTTGTGAAATGAATAGAAAATAGAGTCAAGACATTGACAAGGTTAGAAATAATGATTTGTATTTGAAATAAGATTTTTTTTACATCAAACTTTGCTTTCGTCAAAGAATCCTCCATTTGCAGCAATTACAGCATTGCAGACCTTTGGCATTCTAGTTGTTAATTTGTTGAGGTAATCTGGAGAAATTGCACCCCACGCTTCCAGAAGCAGCTCCCACAAGTTGGATTGGTTGGATGGGCACTTCTTGCGTACCATACGGTCAAGCTGCTCCCACAACAGCTCAATGGGGTTCAGATCTGGTGACTGCGCTGGCCACTCCATTACCGATAGAATACCAGCTGCCTGCTTCTGCTCTAAATAGTTCTTGCACAATTTGGAGGTGTGTTTAGGGTCATTGTCCTGTTGTAGGATGAAATTGGCTCCAATCAAGCGCTGTCCACTGGGTATGGCATGGCGTTGCAAAATGGAGTGATAGCCTTCCTTATTCAGAATCCCTTTTACCCTGTACAAATCTCCCACCTTACCAGCACCAAAGCAACCCCAGACCATCACATTACCTCCACCATGCTTAACAGATGGCATCAGGCATTCTTCCAGCATCTTTTCATTTGTTCTGCGTCTCACAAACGTTCTTCTTTGTGATCCAAACACCTCAAACTTGGATTCATCCGTCCACAACACTTTTTTCCAGTCTTCCTCTGTCCAATGTCTGTGTTCTTTTGCCCATCTTAATCTTTTTCTTTTATTGGTCAGTCTCAGATATGGCTTTTTCTTTGCCACTCTGCCCTGAAGCCCAGAATCCCGCAGCCGCCTCTTCACTGTAGATGTTGACACTGGTGTTTTACGGGTACTATTTAATGAAGATGCCAGTTGGGGACCTGTGAGGCGTCTGTTTCTCAAACTAGAGACTCTAATGTACTTATCTTCTTGCTCAGTTGTGCAACGCGGCCTCCCACTTCTTTTTCTACTCTGGTTAGAGCCTGTTTGTGCTGTCCTCTGAAGGGAGTAGTACACACCAGTGTAGGAAATCTTCAATTTCTTAGCAATTTCTCGCATGGAATAGCCTTCATTTCTAAGAACAAGAATAGACTGTCGAGTTTCAGATGAAAGTTCTCTTTTTCTGGCCATTTTGAGCGTTTAATTGACCCCACAAATGTGATGCTCCAGAAACTCAATCTGCTCAAAGGAAGGTCAGTTTTGTAGCTTCTGTAACGAGCTAAACTGTTTTCAGATGTGTGAACATGATTGCACAAGGGTTTTCTAATCATCAATTAGCCTTCTGAGCCAATGAGCAAACACATTGTACCATTAGAACACTGGAGTGATAGTTGCTTGAAATGGGCCTCTATACACCTATGTAGATATTGCACCAAAAACCAGACATTTGCAGCTAGAATAGTCATTTACCACATTAGCAATGTATAGAGTGTATTTCTTTAAAGTTAAGACTAGTTTAAAGTTATCTTCATTGAAAAGTACAGTGCTTTTCCTCCAAAAATATGGACATTTCAATGTGATCCCAAACTTTTGAACGGTAGTGTATATATATATATATACACACACACACACACACACACACACACACATACATACACACACACACACACACACACACACATATATATATGTATATATATATATATATATATATATATATATATATATATATCCTTCTCACCCTTTTTTTGGTGTTTGTGTGCTTTCCTCAAGCTCGGTTCCTCTACCAGACAGGGGCGTCAATTCACCAGAAGCCAAGGTATGGCAAGTCAGATGACGTCCCATCTGACATCACATGACAGCAAATCAAGTCCCTCAAATTCTCATTCCATCTCAACCATGTGGCTCTGTGTCGGTAGTTAGCGACAACCATTTGTTTCATTTATACAGTCGCGTCACCCTAATACAGTCAGAGCCTTGACTGATTCAGTCTTAAAATCCTAACTTAGTCAGTGGTTTTGCTAGCTAGCTAACGTTATCGCAATCATCAAAAATGCTAGCCATCTGGTAGACGAAGTTAATGCAAGCTAATGGTAGCGGGCCTTATTTTAAAGGTAAGTTAGCTAGCCGGCAACGTTAGCTAGCTGGTGAATATGGTCCTCGGCAACCCAGAACGAGCCCAATAATGTTCTCAAAAAGTAAGATAATGACCCTCCCTCCCTAAAGTTTCGCCCTTGATAACACTCTAAATGTGTAATACTTCTACAATATCTTACTTTTAATGGGAAGAAACTGGAAGTTAAGGCTACTATGCTACGAACAAATTTCCTTTATTTAGAGCTAACGTTAGCTTACCTTTGCTGTCAGGACTGTGTTGTCGCAGTGATCCGGTCGAAATATAATCAATTCCTGCACCCAACCATTGGTGACATGTCCGTGGGCCTCAAGGGATTTGTAATTTCGGAACTGTTCACAGGTATAAGCACTTACACCGTATACAAGATAGTTTGTGATATCAAGGTACGAGGTTGGAGGCAGCAATGTGGGGTCAGCACTCCACCGTTTTGCGGGCAGGTCGTATGGTTCGATGTTGTTAATTGACGACAATTTCTCCAAGTAACGGTCCCTGGCATCCTTGCTAAGTTTGTCTCGGTACGGTATCATCTCTGCTTTTTTATGCTTCCTCGTGGCTACTTTAAAAGTGATTTTATTTGCTGCTACCTGTCTCCGTGTTAGCTACCTCTAGTCTACGCCACTGGTAATACCAGGAAAATGGCGGCTGGGAGACGTCACAATCAACAAACATACGTAACTGTCAAAGACCGATTGAATCAGTGACGACCGAAAAACAGGAGTTGAGCCAAGAGAGGTGCCGATTCACTCGATTTTATTCCACTTCGTGCAATGAATGATTTTGCTACAGTAATAGGATAATTTAAAAAACCGATAAATGTGTAACTGAAATATATTATTTCACACTGACCAGGCAGCCAAGGTAGCTGCCATACCTTGCCATACCCAATTGACGCCCCTGCTACCAGATCAGTATCTTGCTATCTGTTTTCTTGAGCCATCAGTATTCATAGAAGCACTTCTAGGGTGTTTCCAGACTGACCATATGGTCATCAGAGTGTCCTACAATTTTAACGTCTATTGCCCGTTGGCATATGGAAAAATGAATGACAGGATTTTATGCATTACGTATTTACATATTCATGGATAAGTGCGGCTTCCCGAGTACACACTTTATAAATACTAATGTGGAAATTCGTTTCACTGGAACAGATATGAAAAGCTGTGTGTGTGTGTGTGTGTGTGTGTGTGTGTGTGTGTGTGTGTGTGTGTGTGTGTGTGTGTGTGTGTGTGTGTGTGTTAATAACTGTGTGTATAGACTGTGCATATAGGTGTGTGTGTCCTTTTGTTTTGTGGATTCTGCATAAATATTTATATGAATATCATTAGGAGTCCCATATATGTGTGCACGTGTTTGTTTATGGGGGTATTTGTGTTGTGTGTGTGCTGTGTGCACGTGTGTTTGAGAGCGAGAGAGAGAGAGAGAGAGAGAGAGAGAGAGAGAGAGAGAGAGAGGGGGGGGGGGGGAGGGAGGGGAGAGAGCGAGAGAGAGAGCGAGAGAGAGCAAGAGAGAGAGAGCGAGAGAGAGAGAGAGAGATGCAGGTTTTTCTCAACAGTCAGGTTTTGGGATTTGTTTTTGGGTTTTTTTAAATTGGGACAGAAACGCAATTGGTGGCTTAGATGAATTGAAACCATAAAGGCCCTGCTCTGGATAGTAATTGTTTTACTTTGTTTCAGTTCTCAAGAAAACCCTTCAAATAGTTATAAGTGCAGATGCAAATTGGAGGAAAGGAGTGAGGCAAATCTATCTAACAGACAAAGCACCCACAGGAGGTTGCACTCACAGGACTGGCGTGGTGAGATAGTATTAATACTCTGACAGCAGCACTTTGATGCCTGCACTGGAAACATTCTTTTCTTTTCACATCCTTTAAGTCTTAATGTACAAATGTTTCACTTGTAGAAGAAATATTTACTTTATGACAAATGTGTCTTCATTGCACTGTGTGGTGTTTTTGCTTTGTTTTATGTATGTGATGCCGGTCTATAATGACTGTGGAGAAGAATTTTCTCTATCCATCTC